>NC_056741.1:1029530231-1029599446 GCF_019279795.1 Protopterus annectens
TGGCAGAGGGTGTTACTCCTACGCAGGACTGATGTCTTTATCAAATTTCAGGGGACCGAGGAAAAGGGGTTTACGAGCTTCCTGGTTGGTGCCTGAGGCTCATAAATATCTGTATAAAAGTCCTAGGGCAGACCCAGAAACTATTAGTCAGGGGCCTAAGGGGGTTAGAGCTTCTGTTGTAAAAAATCCGGTTCCTCTAGATAAGGAAGCTAGAGCTTTGGATAGATGGGGTAAGAAGGTGTATACCTCTTCTACGTTAGCAATGAGGGCTTTAAATTGCCAGTTTCATATGTTGAAATATCAGAACTTCCTTCTTTCTCAGCTAAAATCTAAAGTGGATGCTTTAGCAGAGGGTATAGTGTGTAAAGAATTGCAGGATTTGGTACATGTCTCTGAACAGGTGGGCAATCATTCTTTACAGTGTGGCTTTGATGCTTTACAGGCTTCTTCTAGGGTGGCTGCCACTGGTTCAGTTATTCGAAGGCACGCCTGGCTTAAGGATCAGAATTTGTCTGAGCATGTTAAGACTAGAATTCTGGATGCCCCTTTACAGTCTGAAGTTTTGTTTGCTCCTCCTGTGGAGTCTGTATTAAAGAAAATGGAGGACAAGGCTAAGTCTATGCAGACTGTTAAAGATTTTTTGCAGGTGCAACCTCCAACGTTTAGTAGAAATTGGCCTATTAAAGGATGGACGTACCCTTCTTCTGATTCTCAGTCTAGGGGCAGATCTAGACGTGGTAGGGGCAGAGCTCAGAGTTCCTTCAGACCTAGAACATGGAGTTCGCCGGCACAGTCTGCAAGTGAGGGCAGGGGCCAGTCCTTTCGTAAACAGGCCCAATGACCTGCATTTTCAGCTACCAGATTCTTCTTGCCTGGCAGCTCCTTTGGGAGGAAAGTTAGCACTTTTCAAGCAAAACTGGTTTTTAGTCACCCAGGACAAATGGGTATTGGACATTATAAACCAAGGCTACAAGTTTTATTTCCATACATTGCCTCCTTTCAAAGGCATGCCAGATGTTCCTCCTCGGCAAAGGTTAGAGGCTCACAAACAGATTTCCTTACTTCTTCAAATGGGAGCTATACAGCCAGTTCCTCTGTCAGAAGTGGGCCTAGGATTTTATTCTCGCCTGTTTCTAGTTCCAAAGAAAGGGAACACGTGGAGACCGATTTTGGATTTATCTATCCTCAACACTTATCTGGACATTCCAAAGTTCAAGATGCTGACGTTACAACAGCTTTTACCTCTGTTGGGAAAAGATCACTGGATGGTAACTCTGGATCTCAAAGAAGCTTATCTTCATGTTCCTATCAGGCCCAGTTGCAGGAGGTACCTGCGTTTTCGAGCTGGAAATTTACATTATCAGTTCTCTGCATTGCCCTTTGGCTTATCTACTGCCCAGAGTGTTCACAAAGGTTCTGGCTCAGTGATAGCCTTTTTCAGGTTAAGAGGAATACAGATTTATCCTTATTTGGACGATTGCCTGATTATTGCTCAAGACAAAGACGAACTTCTTCATCATCTACAGTATGTGATGGTAGTGTTAAGATGCCTAGGGTATTCTGTGAACGAAACAAAGTCCAGTCTAGTACCCTCTCAGGACATGTGCTTTCTGGGTGTGAGACTGAATACAGCTTCCCAGATGGCTTTTTTGACCCCGGACAAACAAAGAAGCCTTTCTCTTTATTTCCATCAAATGTCTCTACAGTCCAGGCTGACTGCAAGGACAGTCCTTCAAGCCTTGGGGTTCATGGCATCTTGTATTCTGGTGCTTCCCAATGCCAAACTGCATATGAGGAAGCTTCAATGGTATCTCAAAATGTATGGACACAACACTGCCAAGATCTAGACACTGTCATTCAGATAATACCTTGCATTCAGAAGGAATTTTGGTGGTGGGCTCAGGAATGTCACCTAAACAAGGGACTCTCTGTGACCCGACCAGAGGCGAGTCAGATTCTAACGACAGATGCCTCGGACAAGGCTTGGGAGCACACCTCAATGGAAAATGGGTGCAAGACACGTGGCCTGTCAGACTTCAACATTTGCATATCAACTTGAAGGAGATGTTAGCAGTCCAGTTTGCATTAATGGCTTTCAAGGATTTACTTCACCCAGGGCAGGTGTTGATTCAAACAGACAACACAACTGTCATGTGGTACATCAACAAGCAAGGGGGAACCCATTCATACCCTCTTTGCAGGCAAGCGATGATTTTGTGGGAGACTGCTCTCAGTTTACACCTCAATCTTCAGGCAAGGTTTCTGCCAGGAGCACAGAACTCCTTAGCAGATGCGTTGAGCAGACAAATAGTGGATCCTCACGAGTGGAAATTGGATCCTCATATATTCCAGCAGTTGACAGTGTTATGGGGGACTCCAGACATAGATCTGTTCGCTTCTCCACTAAATTACCAGTTGCCAAAGTTTTGCACAAAAAGGTTTCATCACACAGCTTGGAAGGTGGATGCTCTTTCATTCAGTTGGAACAATCTTCATGTCTATGCCTTTCCACCTCTGCCTCTTCTCCCCAAGGTACTCTTGAAGGCCAGACAAGACAAGCCATCTATGATTCTGATAGCGCCGGATTGGCCTCGACAGCACTGGTACCCACTTCTGAGGAGTTTAGTAAGGGAGCCTCCATGGCCTCTACCTTTAATTCCGCATCTTCTGTCTCAGGAGGGCAGTCACTTCCTCAATGTCAGGATTCAGTCTCTGCATCTAACAGCTTGGCATATTCTGTTTTAGACCCTGGAGGGTCTCAGCTGCCACAACAAGTTTTGAATGTTATTTTGGAGGCCAGAAGGCCTAGTACAAGGAAAGTTTATGCTGATAAATGGAGGAGATTTTTTATTTGGAGCAAAGAGAAGAATTTTGATGTTTCCAAGCCTAATTTAAGTGCTTCTCTTCAATATCTTACTGAGTTACTGGACAAAGGTTTGTCTTTCTCCTCTATAAAGATTCATGCTGCAGCCATTTCTGCTCACTATGACTGTGACCCTCCTTTATTCTCTCATCCTTTGTTTAAGCAATTTCTTAGAGGGGCAAAGAACATAAGACCCCCACGTAGAGCTCCTACTCCTGCTTGGGATCTCAATTTTGTGTTGGAAAAACTTACTCTACAACCTTTTGAGCCTGCAGCTACGGCAGAGTTAAAGTATTTGTCTTGGAAAACTGCTTTTTTGTTGGCCATTACTTCTGCAAGAAGGGTTTCTGAATTACAGGCCCTTATGGCAGTGGAGCCTTTCCTAATTTTTCATAAGGATAGGGTATCTTTGCGTACTAATCCTTCCTTTATGCCTAAAGTGGTTTCTAGTGTGGCCTTAAACCAAACTATTCATTTGCCTACTTTTTATGCAAACCACCAAAATAAAGGGGAGAAGATTTTGCATACTTTGGATATTCACAGGCAGTTGCGTTATTATTTGAGCAGAACCAAGGAGTTCAGACAGTCTCAGCAGTTGTTTGTTTCTTTTGCTTTGGGTTCTCAGGGTAAACCTGTTTCAAAACAAACTATTTCTAAGTGGATTGGGTTTTGTATTTCTTTGTTATTCCCATCATGGTAAGGAGATTCCGGCTGGAATCAGACCTCATTCCACTAGAGCTACTGCCTTTCTAAGGGGGGGTAGCTACAAAAGATATTTTGGAAGCAGCTACTTGGAGTTCAGTACATACTTTTTCTAAACATTACCACCTTCCTCTTTATTCTAAGTCTAGGGCTGGATTTGCCACTGCAATATTACAGGGCATTTTAGCAGCCCCTAATGCTTTATGATTTTGCCATCCTCCCTTTCCCGTTGCTTTGGGATTCTACCCATAAGTAAGGACTGCAGCAATGTGAGATGAAGAACATAGTACAGTTTTGTACCTACCATAAATGTAGATGTTCGAAGATCCACATTGCTGCAGTCCAATTTACCCTCCCTCCTTCCCCTCTGTAGTTTGACATGGTTTTATGCTTTGGGTGATGGTTGTTGTTGGGCATGTTTTTGGGAGGTATTCTGTTTTTGGCTGTGGCCTTACTTGTTTGGTCTTCTGACGTCTGGGGCAAGAAAAGACTGAGGATATGACGTCGGTCATGCGCTTTTATACCCTGACGCTCTGATGTCAGATCTAAGCGCCCATGACCGACGTCAGCCTAATACTTTGGTATTCGGGCCGACCGAGGACAGCGGACTACCCATAAGTAAGGACCGCAGCAATGTGGATCTTCGAACATCTACATTTATGGTAGGTACAAAACTGTACTTTTCTCGTGTGAGTAAGCATATTTAAGTGTGCTTATAATGCTGCTGATTCTTCCTCCACAGCTGCTGTTATCTGGATAAGTTTTGAGGGTACTTGCTTGACTTCATTCTCAGAATCTTCAAATCTTCCTGATGATGATAAATGTGAGATTTTAAATTCTACCTAGGATAATGAGACTCTTGGGCCTGTCAGCACAAGTGGCAAAACTGATTCAAGGACCGACTCTGATCTAAACAAGGACTGTTGAAGCGTCTAATAGTAATTTTCCCTCCTCCCAGCTCTTTTTTCCAATAAGCAGTTTAGCACAGAGAAAGCAATCAGGATTTTAAAACGGAATGGAAACAGTGATAAAAAAAGGAGGGTCCTTCCAGTCTGAACGACTACGTCTTTAGCCCCCACCACCCCAGCCTGGTAACATTCCCATGTCTTATTGACTTTGTCTTCCCTTGGTACCAGATTTTCATACAGCAGGGTTCTGAATTTCATCTAGTGAGAGTACACTTGGCAGGGATGATTTCAAGGTACCTGATGTCTCTGAGTTGGGAATCGCACCATGGAGCTCTAAGTGTGATGCATTGGTTAGAAGGGTACAGGAGTTAGTTTTAAAGCTTTATCGTTTTCTGATGCAAGTCAGGCAAGTTTGCAAGGCTCTAACACTTTCCAAGTGTTTCATCTGCATCCAGAGCTGTGCAAGTTAAGATGAGTATTTTCTTAATTTACTGCACTTGTGCTTGCTTTTTACAGTGGTTGCTACCATTTTTGAAAATTTTAAAGTATCTGTTTAATTCTGTGGCAGAAATAGTAATTTTTCGTTTTGTTGGCTTTTCTAGTTCCCTCCAGATCACCTTGCAGAATGGCGAGTTAGCCAGAGACATAGTTTGGTGGTTGTCGTTTAATCTGCACTTTTTAGAGCTGGTTTTGCTTTGCTTTCATAGTAAGAATTTCCAGGATCGTTACCACACTGGCAAAGAAAATAAGGAACTTAGAAATTCAAGTTCTAATTGGTGAAGTGTTCAAGAAAATGTGGCCCTATTTGCAAATATTATTTGTACCTGGTGGTACCAGAAAAGGACATCTCAGTGTTGTGGAATATTGAAACGGTTCTAGATTTTTTGGGACATGAAATTAATGAAGATAAAACAAAGGCTATAGCTATAAACTATGTACCCACCCATGAACTGTTCCAGAAATGTCCATATTGATGGGGACATGATAAAACAGGCGTATGTATTAAAAAGGATTCTGCTATGGTAAGTTATGTGATAAGAGAGTAAAGAAAAGGTAATACAAAAACTTAAAAACTGGAAGCTCTTGCTGTGCATATGGATTATGTTCATAAAATAGAAAGTATATTAATAACTATTCCAACACGGGACTGGAGAAAGGAGATTCTGCCAATAGGATTACAGCAGTTAGAGTTACAGAGAATAGATGAGAGGGCTAGAATTTACTGGGGGGGATCTAGTAAAGGAACCAAGTATTGAGAACGAATAGAGGAGGAAAAGTAATAGAACGGGAAGAGGCCAAGACATTTAGATAGTCTTCCCTATCACAGATTTATATCGGAATATAGACCAAGAGAAGGGGATAGGGGAATCCTAAATGAAAGACCTGGACTGGTCGAGTTTTTAATTAACTCTAGAACAGAAGTTGCTGACTTTAAAAAAAAAAAATAAAAATTTCTGAAGGTTGTAAGGAATATTCGCACTACATCCCTTGTAAGCACTACTTTCCAGACACAGATTCGTATGCTGAGGTGCTTGTAATAAACCTTCCCAAATCTCAATCACCAGCACCACTTAACAGCAACACTACTGCTCAGCAATCACTAAATCACAAACCCAAAAGCAGCACCAAATGTCTACACCCATAGGTTTCCCAAGAGCAGAGCTCATAATGCAAGCATGTGCTTAATACTCTTGTCATTGGGGACTCCATTGTATGACTTACAGATGCCCCATTCGCCAGGTTAGACAAGGAAGAGAAGATGATTAGATGCCTACTTGGAGTCAGGATCTACAGTATCTTGAATGCACTCAAGTCACTGCAGCCCAGGTACCAGTATGATTTTATCATGGGCCTTATGGGTGTAAAAGACCTGAGATGCACCTCACTGCACTATATAAAAAGAGACTTAATGGATCTGTTGGAATATGTTGCAGTTTGGTACAAGTATTGCACTGAGCAGCATTCTGCCTTTCGTCAAGGATGATACCACAGTACGAACATAAAATTATTAAAGTCAATTGTTGGCTTTGTTTTTGGTGTCACTCCAGGGTTATCCAGTATCTGTCTGCATGGGAGGTCATGGTCAACGGACCATGTTGCTTTGCCACAGATAGTCTGCACTTGACCCCACTATGCTTTTGGATATTTCCCAAAACTTTATTCACCCCCCCCCCCCCATGGAGTTTTTTCTCCGACAGTACCAAAAAGAGGACACTGCCAACATAGTGAAAAGTCCCCAAGCAACTTTAAAGTGTTATTGCTCAATGCTAGGAGCCTAAAGAAAAGAGACCACACCCTTCATGCCCTCCTCACTGTGGAGAATGTAGACATTTGTGCCATAACGGAGACTTTGTTAAAGCCATAGAAAACACTCAGCAGTGCAAAGCTGCATAGCCTTCCAAGCATTTAAAACAGCAGACTGGGGCCAAAGGTGGAGGTGTTTCGATCTGTTTGCAGCAAACTTCCCTTCGGTTCGGTAAACCAGGACGATACCATAGAGCACATCCAAGTGCAAATCACAGATAAGCTCCCTCGCCATATCATGGTTAGCTACAAGTAGTCATCTATGCCCCTAGAGTCTCAAGACTCTTGCCTAAACCTACTAGAGGTGCTTGCCATTCAAACATATTATTCACAGGCGACTTTAACTGCCCCTCTCTAGACTGGGAAACTTACACTTCCTCAAACTCACAGGCACAACACTCCTGGACTTTTAACACACATACCCTGGAACAGATGGTGCACACTCCAATCAGAGGATCAAATATACTGGATCTGGTATTCAACCTGGATGAGAAGTCAGGATTGGTGTGATGACCTCCACCAAGAGACCATTCACCAGCAGAATACCCCATGGCTTCATGCTGGGCCTGCTTCTGTTTAACCTTTACTTCTCGGATGTCAAGGCTCGCTGAGTTTGCAGATGACTGTAAATTGGAAGCTATTGTAGATTCCTTCTAAGACGCCCAACATCTTGCAAGAGGGTTTAGACAAATGACTGGTGCCAAAACCATGGCCTAAAACTCCATGCCAAAATTATAATGATAGTTGTGAAACTGTTAACCCAGATAGCTCATTGTTACTACTTTGTCGACTCTTAGGGGTGTTTTAAGAGCTCTGGGAACATATGTAGACAGCAGTCTGACCTTTGACCAACGTATAGCTGAGATGGTAAGAACATTATTCTGTCTCCCAACTTATAGGTAGGGGTATGACATCCAGGTCCAAGGAAGTTTATAGTAGCTCTCTCCTTTGCCCTTGTCAGACCCATCATTGAATACGATTGCCCCCTTTGACATGTATCCAACTAGACTTTCAACAGTTGGAATGCCCACATGGGTTTCTCTTATGGAGAATTCAGGGCATGAATACCCAGTCCTACGCTGATCTCCTAAAAGCTCTCTCTCTGTATTTAGTATCCTACAGGCTGCTGAGAGGGTAACTTTGTCTGGTTTACAGGGCTTCCTTCGACCCAGCCCTGAAGGATCTGTTGCCCATGTGTGAAACAGCACCATTGACACTAAATTCAGGGATCTGAACTTCGCTTGTGACATAAACAGAATGTGCTGAAGAGATAGATACGTATTCCAAAGGATCCCTGCACAATGAAAGGTCTTCCCTGACCTGGTACTTTGGTAACTGAATAGGAAATCGTAAATTTACCCTCAGTCTGGCCTCCATGTCCCTTATGGACAGAGGCTGTCAGTAAGAGAAGTATAATCCTAACCAAATGCCACGTCCTAGAAATCCTCAATTACCAGCATATCAACCCCCCCCCCCATATAGACACCCATGATACTGTGGACCCAAATGGTGTGGTGTGCCTGGCTAGGTAAGGGTCCTTGTGGTTCTTAGCCTTGTGACAACCTATAAACTGGTTTCCTCCCATTGTGCACCACATGCAGTCTGTGAGCCATAGAACCTCTCCCAGTCTCCTAGGCAGAAGTTTTTATTCAAGAAGTTTTTTCTAGTTTCCAAAACAGAAGGATCCTGGACGCCTGTGCTGGATTTTTCTTTTCTAAACCTTTTTAAGACTCCAAAGTGGAAAATGCTGTCTTCTCTCTCTTACCTTTGATCCTCCCATTAGCTTTCATGGCATGCTTGTCTCATTCCTATTGTCAAACAGTTCAGGCTGTTCGTAATATTTGCTTTTTCTCTGAGAATAGGCAAGAGGTGGCTGAAATTTACAGGAGGAAGCTGGCAAAGGAACCATGGTATCAAGAACAAGTAAAGAGGGAAAGGTAATAGAATAGGAAGAGTCCAATAACACATTTAGATTGCAGGCTAGTGATTGCCTCCCTATCTAGAATTAATGTCAAGAGTATGGACAAAGAGAAAGGGCTAGGGCAATCCTAAAAGAAAGACCTGCACTGAGTTTTTAATTGAATCTAGAGTAGAAGCTGATGATGTTTTAAAAAGGGGATAATTAGTATGGTATAAAACATTGCACAGTAACTATAGACCTCATTCAAAGGTGGTCAGAAAAGATTGGGATGAGAAATTTAGGTGAGCAGTTCACAAAGGAAAAATGGGAGGACATGTGTTTGGCAACCAAATATGCATCAAAATGTAGAAGATTTAGTATGTTTGCCTGGAAATGTTTGCATAGATACTTTTATACCTCAAGAAGACTCCAAAGATTTTTTTCCTCGGGTAGCTGACAAATGTTGGATGTGTAATGGAGAAGAAAGAGATGCCTGGAAGCATATGTTTTAAACACCTTTATTGAATTATTACTTGTGACAAAGGCAAATTTACATTTATACAAACGTAATCAAACTGTATTAACAAACTTTATACTTCGTATATATTGTTACATATCATATAATCTAAGCAACATCACATAAATTATTCAGTTCCTGTCCCATTTTATTAAAACAGGAAACGTCTTTGAATAATCACTTATGACATGACATAAGCAATCATACATTTATATAAATGAAAACAACACAGAGACAATCCTAGTTGCAAGCATTTTACATCACAAACCATACTGACAGTCCCAGTTGCAGACATCATACATCACTTGTCTACCAAATCATTTTCAGTCAAACATTACATAGCTCATTTAAATCCTATCTTCCTTTAAACCTCATTCCTCCAATACATGTATTGTTCCACAATTCACATTTTTCCTGTGTAGTTTGCTGTCCATTCCAGTTTTATCTTTTACTATATTCACTACTACTAATATAGTTGGTTTATAGGTTCATAGGTAGGTAGTAGGCTATCGGCCCAAGGGCCTATGCAAGCCTAGCCAACAAGGTTCCCTGGCTTATGCCACCCAAGAAAGTTATTTTCCTGTGCCACTGATGAGCAGAGACAGAAGTGATCCCCGGGGTGTATTTCCTATTTCCCATCTACTCATCAAGATTTTTCTTGAGTGCTAATGAAGAACTTTGCTTGACATAGATGGGTAGCCTGTTCCAGAGTATGGGAAGTTTCTGGGATAGGAATCTATCCCTCCAGCATGTCCTGTTTATTGTGGTGACAAGGTTTAGGTCCCTAGAGCGTGTAGCTTGGAGGGATTGGGATTTCTTTAAGTGTAGCATGTCCAACAGCTCGGGGTTTGATATAGCTTTATATGTTAGGCAGAGATCACCTCAGAGTAGGCGGTATGCTACGGAGTAAAGCTTGAGTTTTTTGAGGCGGTCAGTGTAGGGCATTTGTTTGAGTCCAGTAATCCTCTTTGTAGGGTACTTCTGTGGCCTTTCCAGCTGCTGCAGATGTCTTGTGAGGTACATTCCAAAAGGGGCGTTTTACTCTATAATGGGTCTAATGAGTGATGAGTAGAGGGTAACGATGACCTCTTTTTTTTTTTTTTTCCTGAACGAGAACCCTTTTATGATGAGGTGTGCCACGTAGAAAGACTTCCTGACTACTGTGGCGATGTGACTATCAAATGAGAGACTACTGTCCACCTGGGTCCCAAGGTCTCTTATCACGCATTCGGTGTTAAGTAGATTGCTGCCTATGTGGTAGTTCATGGGTACAGAGTTTTTACCAAAGGGGATGACACTGCACTTTTTGGCATTGAGCTTGAGGCCATGGCTCTGACACCAGGCATCTGTCTCAGAGAGGCCCTTCTGTAGGTTGTTCACATCATTTGGGGACTTGACTATGGCTCCTAGTTTGCAGTCATCTGCGAACTTCGTTAGCCAGAGGCCTTCTGTGTTAGCCTGTATTTCAGAGAAGTAGATACCAAACAGGAGCGGTCCCAGGATGGAACCCTGTGGTACTCCACTTGTCACTGGTTTGAGATCAGATTTGGAGTCTGCAACTTTTACAGTGTGGGTTCTGTCAGTGAGCCAGTTGGCAATCCATCTTGTGACGTAGGGATTTATGCCTAGTTTATTGAGTTGATTTCCATTTTCTATTAATTGCTTTTTGACGGCCACCATAATTAGACAAGTCAAGGTCTTACAATGTATAGGCAATTCCGATTCTTTATTATAGCTTAGAAAAGTCATCTCCCTTGTCACACCAATCTGTCCACCCAGCGTCTCTGACAATGTGTTCTGCAGGGAATCATTAAAGTCCTCCAAACCACCGCACTCCCGGAAAATGTTCCCACATCTCTCTCCTCCCCGTCACACCTCCAACATGTGCTGTCCACCTGAGGAAAACTTCTCTGGAGTTTGCTTGAGGTATAAAAGTATCTATGTAAACATCTCCAAGCAAAAATCTTAAATCTTCTAGATTTTGTTGCATATTTAGGAGACATAAACATATCCTCCCTTTGTTTTTGTGAATTGCTTATCCAATCTCTCTCTCTCGCTCTCACTCTCAATCCTTTCCAACTTCCCCTGAGATAGATTCTTATAGTTATCATGCAATATTTTATATGCTCTACTAATTATTCCTTTTTTAAAGGCAGCTTCTGTTATAGATTCTACTAAAAATTCTACCAGGACTCATTGTTTTTCTCTTTGCCTGTAATCTGCCTTCCCTGTTAAGGATTGATATCAGTCTCTAACCTGAAGTCCAAATAAATTATTGGCCTCTTTCCTGTTGTATTACCATTCCCTGTCTAGTTATTTGCTCCCAGTACCTTAGTTCCTTTGCTAGTTTTCTCCAATAAATTCCAGCCCCTTCTTGCCTATTGTCTAGATTGCTAATTACAGTCATCCCTATTTGCAGAATCTCCTTTATCCACTCCTGTGTTGGCTTAGTTTTTGGAATACTTTCTGCTGCTTAATGGATATAATATTCTGTACAGTTGTTCTCCTTAAATGCCTGATCCAAAATCCCAGTCTCTCGTTTGTTGAGCTTCCCCACTGTTGCAGCATCATTCCTTTCCACTTTGAATTGTAGTCTTCTGCTTGTGCTATGTGTAGGAATCTTAACTGCATAACTCTGAAATACCCCTTCAAATTGGGTAATCCCAATCCATCCTGTTCTGCTGGAAGAATCATTTTATCCCACGACTCTTGCCATCTTCCCCTCCCAGATAAAGTCCTTCATCTCTTTATTGCTATCCACAACTTCTCCTCTGGTAGATAAAAATATGCCCATGTACAAGAGTAAAGGGGCTAAAACATTTTGACTGCTTGCATCTTACTGTCTATATCCATCTAAGAAGGCTTCTATTTTTCTCAGTTTTTGTATTCTCTTTTGTTTAGTCTCTGGTGTGGTAGCTAAGGATATGTGTGAAGAATTATTTTTAATCTATATTCTTAAATACTTCGTTATCATTTCCACATAAAATATGGATATTGGTGAACCAATTTCTGTGTGGGTACATAATTTATCCCTATTGCCTTTGTTTCAGCTTCATTAATTTTGTATCCCGAAAAGATGTGGAACATTTTGAGACAGTTTCATAACACTGTAATGCCTCTTTCTGGTTTTGTCAGGTGTAAAATAATATCCTCTACAAATAGAGCCAGCTTTTCTTGACTACCATACCAGTTATATTTGTCAGGTGTTAAATAATATTCTCTACAAATAGAGCCAGCTTTTCTTGACTACCATACCAGTTATATCCTTGAATTTCAGAGTCCCTTATTTTCTTTGGCGGTGGTTCTAAATATAATGCAAATAAGAAGACACACCTGCCTAGTTCCACTGCTCAAGCAGAAATTATCAGAGGATCCCACCCACTTCAATTTTCGCCTCTGATCCCTCATATATACCTGTAATCAACCTTATTTTTTTTTTTAGGAAATGCTTCCATTGCCCTGCTCATAAAATCCTATCTTACTCTGTCAACTCCTTTTTCTGCATCAAGACCCACTAACAACAATGGTATTTTCTTACATTCTTTTTCCCCTCCAGATCATCAGTGTTCGGTTAATAGTTGTGTACTAGGCTAATGACCTTTACAAGCCTGGTCCATTGGATTACCTTGGCTTCCAGTGCCTCTGTCAAGTAGAGCCATTGGAGTGATCCCTGGGGTGAATTTTCCATTTCCCATCCACTCATCAAGATCTCTCTCTTGAAGAGAGCCAGTGAGGCACTCCGCTTGACGTGTATGGGAAGTCTGTTCCATAGCATGGGTAGTCTCTGGGTTATGAACCTTTCCCTCCAGCTTGTTCTGTTGATTGTGGTAATGAGGTTGAGGTCTCTGGAGCATGTAGTGTGGAGGGATTGGGATTTCTTTACATGTAGCATTTCTAACAGAGCTGGGTCAGATATGGCTTTGTAAGTCAAGCAGAGATCGCCTCTAAGTAGGCGATGTGCGACAGAGAACAGTTGGATGTTTTTGAGTCTGGCCAAATAGGACAAGTGTTTAAGGCCTAGGATCCCCTTTGTGAGGTACTTTTGCGGCCTCTCCAGCTGTTGCAGGTGTCTAGTGAGCTACATGCCAAATGGGGCATTGTACTGAAGATTGGCCTAAAGAGGGAAGAGTAGAGAGGCAATGTTCTTATTTCCACCCTATTTTTAAACTCCACCTTTAATTTTATCCCACTCCTAAACTATAATAAGAAATTTCTATCTTCTCTTATAGCTCCTGAATAACCTTCTCTTCCCATTTCTAAAATTCCTCCCTTTTCTTCCGTAAATTGTAGAGATCTACTTGTATAGCTTAAACTGTTACAACAGTGCTAAATTACAGTTGTGTAAGTAAAATTATCATAACCATAGATTTTTCTATACGTCACTGTTGCAGAAGTCTCCTCCCTTCAGCCGCCTTTTCCAGGTGTACTTGACAGCTGGAGTGCATGGAAGACACCCTTGGCTTTATGAAATTGGACAGTTGCAGTTGGAGGTAGGACTCGTATAATTTAAGGCTACTGCAAAAGTGATCTGTTTGAACATCTACTGTTATTGCAAGTTTTACTTAATACAGCTGTACTTCCTGCCCATAAGAAGAGGAGAGTAAAAGATTGGAAGTTTGACTGTGTCATTAATGGCTAGAAGAACATTGAAGGGACTGAAGAAGTAACTCTAAGTAAAAGTTTTCTCAATACTTGCATAATTTTATGATGGAAATTGTATGTTGTATGATAACAGTTCTGTATATTAGGCTGTCAGAGATATTGTAAATCTGAGGAGAGGGGTGTTTTATCGGTGACTGTTTGTATATGCTAGTGATATTAAAGTTGAGAATACTTTCATAATTGTAATGTATCCAGGCTTTAACTGTAGCAAAGTAATCTAAGGGTGGAATGACACAAGGTAGAATTAATATAGTGCGATTCTTGGGTTGCTGGTGGTGTAGACGTGTTTTGAGCATGTTTTTTGTAGTTTGAGAGATCATAATTTGTTTTCTGGTGGATGTTTAGAAGAATGCCCTTAGTTCATTCTATAGACATGGGATTTTTTTGAGGAAGTAGGCTTGAGTAACAATTGAAGATAAAGAAAAGAATAAAAAATGGTAGTTCGTTCTTGGTTTTTCATTTAACGTCTGCTTTTAAAGTATGGGGCAAACAGGTGGAAGCAATTAAAAATGATAGGTCTGACCATTGTGCTTTGAGTGAAATCTGAGAGGTCTTTCTTGCATTTGCAACATTACTAGCCCCCCCTCCCCCCATTAATAGATGCTTTTAACTAGAGGCTGAACTTTCGCTGCAAACAGTTAGTCAGGAAATGTCTGAACACTACGTTTTGAGTGAAGTGTACAAGGTACAATATGGTTATCTTTTAAAGGGGAACTAACATGCAGATATGTGAAAATAAATGAAATTTTGAAACAAAAAGTTATGCAATTAATTTCATCCTCAGTAACCTTGGTACTTTTTTGTAATTATTTTCTATTGAATTTAAACTTTTCAGTAAGTATTTTTTATCTATTTTTTATTATAAATTGAAAAGTAAGTCATGTTAAGCACATTCAGTAAAGTAATAATTGCAGTATATACAATGTGTGCTCAGATAAAAGAAAGTGGAGGGATCTTAGTGCTTTATTGCATTAAATGCAACTGCCTACAGTTTAGTTTGTGTAGGCATGCACATTTTCCTTAAGTTCTGTAGTTAGTTTACTGAAAGTAGGCAAATTGTGTTTCAAACATAGGAGGGGAATAGAGAAGATAAGGGCATGTAACAGTCTATGGAGGTGGGAACACAAGGTCTGCCCTGCTGTTCAGTATGGGTATTTCAGAGTTGAGAATTGATAATAACCATGGCTGCAGTCAGCGTTTCGGGGCTTTGCTGTTATATGGAGGGACAGACTTCCTTTTTGTATAGTTTTGTGTACTTGTTTTGGAGTTACAAGTGGTTGGGGGGTTAAAATGTATTTGGTGTGTTTTGTTTCTTGGGTGTTTTTAAGTGAAAAGTCTGAAAAATGCAACATGGAGTCAAATAAGAGAGGAGCAGAAGCAGATAACATACAAGATCAGCCTGCAAACATCGGTGTGTGCATGCAGGTTGGAAGTGCATATTCAAAAAAAGCTGTCCTGTATAATATGTGGCAGTAATATTTTTATTAGAATGACTGCTTTGTCAATATTAACATGATGTAAATGGTATACAACCACTAATGGCTCAAGCAGACCAACCACAAAAAAAAAAAAAAATAGATGGCCAGTTATCCAAATGATTAATCCACTGTATTAAAACAACAAACAAGAATGTGAAATCTGTAGTGCCTCATCTGTTATTTATGGAGCATGATTTCATTTTCCCATGTATCCCTTCAATATACACACCAATTATGCAATTACATAAACATTTAAAAATCAATTACAATAAACATTTTCAATAACATTCAATATTTTAAGCCTTTGTGGGATGAAGTATTGAATTTCAAGAAGAAAATTTATTCCTTTTTCTGTAGCTTATTTTTTATATCACCTACACTTAAACACTCAATTTGTTCCAAAATAGTCGCTTGTAGTTCCAGTGGATTACCATTGTGAAGTCTTTGAAAATGAAGGGCTATAGGACTTTCCACTTTACCCGTTTTGATATCCCTGTTATGTTCTTTAAATCTTACTGAAAAACTTCTTTTGCTTTCCCTATATATATATATATATATATATATATATATATATATATATATATATATATATATATATATTTTTTTTTACATGGACATCTTGGTCTGTATGTCACCCTCTCACTTTCACACCCAACGATACCTTTTGCCTGGAACTTCTACCCATTAATCTAAAAAAAAAAATTAACTATAAATTCACAACATGTACACTTCCCACAAGGGGAAAGGTACCTTTTACCTTAAGCTCATCATTCAGTTTATCTAAGGTGAAGAGGAATCTACCATGTACCACAAAGTCTTTGATACTTCTTCTCATGTAAGAAATTTGAGGTTGATTTTTGGTAATAAAATCTTACACCTCCCCAAAATGCCCCAGAAATATTTCACTAAACTAATTAGCCTGTCAGAAAATAAAGTATATTTTGTAACAAAAAAGATTGGCTCCTGAACCTCTGTCCTGCTACCTTTCCTTCCCAATCCCTCTCGCACGTTGATCACAACCATTCTGACATTCAGATAATCTCCTAATACCATCCCACACTACTTCTATTTCGTATCCCCTATTGCAAAACATCTGAATGGCTTTTCCTGTTTCTTATTGGCATTCATCCTCATCACTACATCTTTTTATTCTTAAAAACTCACCGTAAGGGTATAGATTTTAGGTGTGAGGAGATTGACCACTCTTGCTATCTGTGTAAAATATGATTGCATTGTTCCAATTTTTCTGAAAAATCTTTGTTTTTATAGTACCATTGATTTGTACCTTCCATTGTATTATCTAAGAAATTCACTTTTGTGCCCACCTGTAAGCCATCGAAACAAATACCAAATCTATTCCTATGTAACCTTGTAAAATTCCTCCACATTGTCATGCCCCCCTTCACAATTAAGAATTAGTCTATAAATCTAAAATACTTAACACATTTATTAGTCAGTGGTGTATGTTTGTGTGTGTTATACTCATAAACCCACAAATAAAGTTGCATACATGGGGGCAAATGCTGCCCCCATGGCTCTACCCTGAAGTTGCCTATATATTTCCCCATTGAATTAAAAAATGTTATTATTCAAATAAAAAGAAACCAGTTATAAAATGTAATGAGTTTTTGGGGTATCCTCTAAAAAAATCCATACTGTGCAAATGTTTGGTACTTAAAACTTACCACATCTACCATTATAAAATATATTTTACTGGTCCATTTTCTTTCATTTTATGGAAAAAATGCATCTTTAATATAAGATGGCAAGTTAACTTCAGTCAATAAATACTTATGTAGACAACATGACAAATTATGGGTAAAATAATCACACGCTAATACAGTAGGACGGCCTAGTGGGTTCTTTTAAATTTTTGTGAATTTTAGGTACACAAAAGAAAAGCCATGGTACAACTTCTACTACTGAATTTATATTGCACATCCTCAAAAGAGAAATACATTAGTCTCAAACATTTATGCAATAATTCCTTAAATTTATTCAGTGCCTTATTGTAAATTTCTAACCTTGTCTTTTCATAAACCTTATTTAGATGGTTATAACACATTTTCAGATATTGTGTGAAGTGTAAAACTACTAGCTTCCCCCTTTTATCAGCTGGTTTGAATACCAGTTCCCTAGTCTGACTCAAATTCTGCATACTTTGCCATTATTTTGTACTTAAATTGTATTTAATCCCAGCTCTGTTCTTATTAAATAAACCAAACTCCTTTTCCACACTATAATTTTAATAGTGAAGAAAGCTGTTGTATAACATTATTCCTAAGGGGGAGGGGGTATCTTCTGTATTAAATTTACAGTAGGTATTGAATTCATGTTCCAAGGCGTAGGGGAAAAAAAACTTTAATCAGTAAATTCAGAATCACTATCATTGTATTCCCTCCATCTCAATACTGTTTGATCCCCCTTAAAATAATCCTTCAAATGTAATTTTCTAATAGGTTTAAAAATTTCACATTTCACCGCATACATCTTAGGCAAAACTGTAGGGATAAACTTCAAACCCCTATCTGCTTGAAAAAACAAAGTCTGACATTAACTGTATAGTCACATTCAGCATTTTTCATACAAATCCTTTGTTTAGTTACATCAGTACCATTTACTTCGCTTGAATACACAGGAATTATAAACTGACTTCCTATTAAAGTCTAGTACATTATTGTTTCTGCTCTTAGACCTCTTCCGGCTATCATTTAGTCCCTCTTCCCCTCAAAAGTCTTATTCAAATATTTCAAATTGCCCACAGCTTGTAAGCGAGGGTATTTCCAGTTATCCTTGCTATCATAATCTGTTTAAGACTCCGTATTTCCCACTGATGTATGAGGTTTTGTCTTCCAGCGTCCTGTTCACCTTCAAACCTAACCCAACTACATTTTTCTCTGGTTGATGATGTGAATGCTTGATTGCATTCATAGACATGTAAATGCAGCTCCGCTTCACTTTTGTTTTTATCAATGAGTTCTTTTTCAAAAGACAGCAGCTTTTCTTTAACCCCAGTAAGATATTGTTCTACATCTTCATTATTGATCTTCTGCATGATATCACGGCCCACAGATTTTCTGTCTCTCGCGCGCACTCTGTCTCTCTTCTCGCACTCGCTTTCTCTCTTTCTCTCTCTCTCTCCCTCCAGACTTTGCTATCTTTCTGAGGAAAACTTCTTTGTAGTCCACTCTGGGTATAAAATACATATGCAGACACTTCCAGGCAAAAATCCTAAACCTAGAATTTGTTGCATACTTGGGAGCCATACATGTGTCCTTCCATTGTTCCTTTGTAAATTGCATTTCATTCTCTCTTCTAACATCATTTGAGTCTTCTAGTTCTGCAGTATTTTATATACCCTATTTAATTATTCCTTTTTAAAAGCAGCTTCTGTTCAACACACTACAGAAAACTACTAGAGATGATCTTTCCCTTGGGACTTCCCGTCTTTCTTTCATCCTTCCATACCAAGGACTAATATCAGAATATGGGCAGTCTCTCTCACCTGCAGTGCAAATTTCTACTTGGCCTCATTCCATGTATTACTTTTCCCTCTCTAATTGCGTCGTACTTTTGCCTTTTTTTTTTTTCAATTCCAAAACACCTCTTGCCTATTTCCTGAACCCCTACTTAGTCATTCTTTTTGGCAAAATCTTTTGTCATACTTCTGTGGACTTGGTTCATAGAATACTTTTGTACAACGTTTTGAAATGTAATACTCTGCATGGTGGTTGTTCATCTTAAGGAACTGCGTCCAAAATCTTACTCTGTCCTTGTTTATAGGACTCTCCCTGCTTCATCATCATCCCTCTCCACTTCTGTCTTTCTGCTTGTGTTTGTGGTGTGTGTAATAAGTAAATAAAGTACATAGCTGTGCCTTAACCATGCAGCTCTGAAATACCCGTACAGATTGGGTAATCGTAAACTACTTTGTTCTTTGGGGAAGGTCATCCTTTCTTGCTGAAGTATTGCCGCCTTCCACTCCCAAATTTCTTCATCTCTTTTAGTTATTGTTCACAGTTTCTCCTCTAACTGATAAAATATGCCTGACCTGTATATAAAACTAAAAGTATTTACATTGCTTATATCTTACAGTCTGTGTTCATAAATAAGAGCTTTTAGTTTCTTACTTTATATTGTGACAGCCGTGGTGGTACAGCGGTAGCGTTGTTGCCTCACAGCAAGAGGTTCTCCTGTTCGATTCTCGACTGGAGTGCCTTCTGCGTGGTCATCCCTGCGGTCGAGTGACCTCCGAAAGATATGCGTGAATGAGCGTGCCTCGCTGAAGGTTGGGCGTCGGGCTGGCAAGTCGAGACCGGAGTTCTGCTGTGGCGACCCCTAACCGAGAAAAGCCGAAAAGACAGATAAGTTTATTACTTTATATTGTTTGCTTAGTCTCTTCACATATCCTTATCTGCTGTAACAGAGTAATTTTTATTCCACGCACCTAAATAGTTCATCTTATGTCACAATCAATATAGGTATTGCTGAACCAGTTCATGAGTGTGTACATTTACTGCTATAGCCTTTATTTTATCTTCGTTAATTGTGTATCCCGGAAAGACTTTAAACTGACTGAAAATGTTCCAGAACACACATGTCCCTTTCATGATTTATCTCTTACAAAATATCCTACTCCAATAAAGCCAACTTTTGATTACCATACCAATTATATCCTTGATTTTTGAGTCTCTTGTTTTCTTTTCCAGTGGCTCTAAATCTAAAGTAAATAACTAAGGGAAAAGAGGATATCCCTGCCTGGTTTCTGTGTTCTAATGCAACTCATCAGAGATGAACTATCCCACCTTAACTGTTTTCTCAGGTATTTTAGATATCCTTCTAATTAACCTTATTGCATTTGAAGTTGCAGAGGCTTCCATTGTCCCCCTCTTAAAATCCCAGCTTAATCTATTGAATGATTTCTGTGCATCAAGACTACTTTCTATTTCCCTCTCTCTCATCATTGTCCTGTTAATGTTAAATGTTTGCTTCCCTTCCAGGAAAAAAAAAACACACTGATGCAAATCTATCAATTTTTGCAGTACCTTTGCCATTCTTTTGGTTAGTATAGACAAAAACATTTTATAATCTTGGTTTAAAATTGAAATGGGCTATATGAATCTTTGTCTGATTGGTCTTTGCCCTCTTTGGGTAATAAAACCACCACAGTTTTCTTCCAAGAAGCTGGTGCTCTTCTTCCTTTTAAAACACTGTTAATGTGGAAAATCATGATTATCATGAAATGGGTGGGGGATTTAAGAGATAAAGACTTGCTAGGATTTTGGATGCAAGCTCTTAAGGAAAATAGAGACTGTAGGGAATATGTTTATAAAGTAGCTGAAGGTATTCTAAGAACTAAACTAGTGTGGTATTGGGGAAATGATTTTTAACAGTTTGGATGGCTGGAAATAAGGCTATAGAAAGTAGGTAAAGGGGTGGAATTTACTGGAGAAGTTTAGCAAATGAGCAAAAGTATTGGGAGCATATAACATGAGAGGGAAAGATAAGTAACCACAGCAAGCCAAGAAGCAATGTTCGAAGTCGCAGCACAATTCAAATAGAAAATACGTTTATTCACCACAAACAGTTTGAACAGAAGCGCATAAGTGTCTACTGAACTTCATCAGAACAGGTGAGTCCATCTCAACTTGGTAATTATACAATTTCAAAAAATCACATGACTGAACTCTTAAAGACACAGAGATTTAAAATTCTAATTCTAACCCAAGTGACCCCCCCCCTACATCTAAATATCATAATACTTAAATTTTAAAATGAGAACTAATGAACACATTTAATCCTTGTTGAACAGATGCGTTCAACTTAATCTGCCATAAAACTTCCTTATAATTTAAATGTGCTGCAGTAGTATTACCTCGTTCATCAAACTTAACATAATCTAAAACATGAAACTTACAATCGTGACCCTGATTTAATACTGATGTGCCTATACAATGCATTAGTAAGTTTATTTTTTATGTCTAAAAAAAATGTTCATATACTCTGTCTTGGTCTCCTTGAAGTCTTCCCTATATAAAAACTTGGACATATGTCACATAAAGCTGCATATACTATGTTACAAGAATTGCAATTGAAATATTGGTTGCATCCATATTTTCTGTTGGCTGTCAGCGCATGCTCCTTTCCAAGTATGTGTTTCATATGTTTTTAGTGTTCAGTCTTTGCTGGCCATGTGATTTTTTTTTTTTTTTTTTTAAATTCTATAATTGCTAAGTTTGACTTAATTGTTCTGATGAAGTTCAATATACACTTGAATGGAAGCACTTAATGAATTGTTTGTGGTGAATAAACATTTTTCTGTGGAATTGTGCTGTGACTTCGTTCATTGCTTCCTGGCTTGCTGTGGTTACTGGTCTTTTGGATGAGTGGGAATGATAATGGAAGTGGGATGAGGCCAAGTATGTAAAATTTTCACTTCAAATTAGAGGTTGCCTTTCAGGGTTGATAAAGTCTATACAAAGAGAAAGGGAAGTAGAGTTCCAAGTGAAAAAAAAAGTTTTTTTAGTTTTGTCTAGAACAATAGCTGCTGTTTTAAAATTGATAAATCATAAGATGTATAGAATGTTAAAGGAGGTCAGAAAAGATTGGGAAAAGAAAATGGAAAGGAAGTTTGCAAAGGATGAATTGGAAAAAAATTGTATGTCTACCAGGTATGCAAAAAAGCCATATAAGGTTTTGCAGAAGTATTTTATTCTCCTGATGGATTTTAGAGTATTTCTTCTTGGATAGATAGCAAAATGCTTAGAGGTTTGATGGGGAAGAGGTAGATAATTTGGAACATGTTTTTTTGAGAATATTAACAAACTGGAAGATATTAGACGTTTCCTACAAGAGTACTTTGGCAGAATTTTTGGGGACAACCAGTTGTAACTAGAGAGGTTCTTTCAAACTAGAATGCAGTATCTGAATTGGCTCGATGTAGAAAGGTCTTAGTTTACTGTTTACTGGCTGCCAAAAATTTGCATTTACTAAAAAATGGAAAACTTGCAAATCAACAGTAATTGAATTACTGAATACTGTACTAGAGATGAGTGGGATTCTTTAGAAAAGGATAGGAACAAATTTCTTAAAAACAAATGAAATGTATAGGATTAGTGGATGCGGAATAGTGTTGCAGAAGAGTGAACTTTAGTAAAGGCAAAAACGGTGCAACTTGTGTAATATTGAAATGAATGAAAATTGGTAGAATGAAAACGTATGCACTGCACATACAGGTTATATCCTACATAAAATAGAACCAGCCAGCCTCTAAACTTATGGACACATTCCATGAGCCAGAGCATTGAGAGCTGCAACAGAGCTAGAGAAAATCAACAGTCTGGACTTCAAGTCCATCGGAGCTTTCCTACCACCAAAGAGCTCCTCTTTCAGGCCTTTGAGTATCCACAGTTGGCTAGAGGTTTTCCATTGTTGAGCAGATTAGTTCCCTTCAGGGAAAACATTTCCAAGATTTATTTTATTACTAAAACAGTACTTTTTTGAGTAAAACTATTTGAAGTAGGAATGTAATTTTTGTTGGACTGAAAATGTGACTTGACATTTGAAGACTGGTTCTTTTATTACTTTTAGTGTAAACTTTTAACAGTTTTTGTAAAATATTTTTCAGCAAGTGTTGAACTTTTACTGCATTACTAATGTGTCTGTATCAAAGTAAACTGTTACTATTTTCTGGTTTGTTGCATTTCAAAATGATCTGAAAGGAAGCTGCCATAGCTAGCATGATTGTTTTACAGTCGTTACCTTTCCCTTCCTAATGTCATGTTAGAGGGACAGAAAAAATCCTTATGATGAGGGAATCATTTACTTTGCTTCCTTTGATTTTCATTAGTGGTCATCTCTGTTGCAGCATTTTAAGAAATGTTTGAATGACAGGCTTGAAAAAGTTGTTCTTTTCAAAGTAACAACTGAGTGTGTGTGGGAAATCTGACCCCAGTGATTAATAGGTGTTTTGTGGACTGAGATGGTTTGTGTTGCATTCATAGTCTTAAATATTGTAGCCGGAATTAGTGTTTGATGCTGATCTTTTTTCTCCAGTCCACTTACTTCTCAATGAAACACCGTATGCAGTGCAAAAATACTGTAAGAAAACACCAGAAGAAACATGCCCTTTACAGAATTTGCAGTGTAGAAAGATGAACATATTTTCATTCTTCGTGGCACCGGGAGTTTTATTAAAGAGAGACATTTGCACCTGAAAACTATGCTTGAAAGCCCTGCCTTTGTTCAGACTCCAGGCTACACTATCTAAGTTGTGATGCTGGCATTGTGTAACTGATGAGGCACATTTAAATGCTTTTGTTTTCTTAGTGGCTGTGTAGTTGGGATAAGTGGCTTAATTACTCTGCCACTCTTGGTAGCCATTGTGATGTAAGCTATGAGACGAATGCAGGAAATAAAGGTGAACTTAAGTGATGCTTTTATTGTATGTATGTAAAGTGTTTAGTATTTGATTACAGGAAAGGAAAATTGCTTTTTGGAATGAAAAACTTGACTTTGGGGTGGAGTTTTTAACAAGTTGTGTATGTGGTGCTTGTCACTGTTTTTTAAGGTGAAAACACTACCTTTTTGTTGACAGCTAATGTCAGTTTTATCAAGACTTCAGGCTTCCTACTTGGCTTTACCATGGAACAACTTGACCGTCTCCATGGTTCTTCTTCCTCCAGCCACAAAAAGAAGGAAAGTTCACAACAGTCTTTACCCCATCGGCAAGATATTACTTTAAATCGGCTCTTTGTCTTCCTTGGTTTCCTCTGGTATAGTCCCTTAAGCCACTATGGTTTGGGGCTTAGACACTTCCTCTGTGGCTGTTTGGAATGGCCTTGGCATACATTGAATCACTACTGTCTGTTTAAGGAAGAAGAAGTGGCTAGCCGGACTGGGTTGCCTTTTCCACAGGGTGATGTTCCTGACAGGAGTTCTACTTCCATGTAGATTCCTGTTAAGAAGCAGAATGTTTAAACATTTATCTTTTCTTATTTCTCACGTTTTAACAGGAATGATTTATTCTGGTTAGCTTTGGGGCTTATTTCAAGCTCTTAAGCCTTCTCATTTCAGGTTTACTGGTAAGAGAGAAAAAGGAATTCATCAACGCCAGGAGTTTAAATCTCAAAATGCACTCGCTCGAAGCACTCCTTAGTATGGAGAACGTCGATATCTGTGCAGTAACTGAAACCTGGTTCAAGGCTCCAGAGAGCACCCCAGCACTACTGGGCTACAACTCATACCACACGTTTCGGCCACAGAACACGCACCGAAACACAAAAGGAGGGGGTGTATCCATATTCATCAAGGATACCTACACCTCCAGGTTAGTGGCGCAGCATGACACCTCTGAGATCATCCATATGCAGCTAACATTGGGCAAATCTCCAATGCAAATTGTGGCCTGCTACAGATTACCCTCCATGACCCAGGACCACCACTCCACCTTTCTGGAGACACTGGAAAACGTAAAGGTCCTACCGAACACCCTGATATTGGGCGATTTCAATTACTCCTACCATTAACTGTGAAAACTACTAGAGTACAAACTTCCAGGCCCAGCGCTTCTTTGAATTCGTCAACTCAATTGCCCTGGATCAGCTGGTAAACTCACCTACCAGAGGTGAAAACAGGTGTTCCACAGAGGAGGTCAACCCGTCACTGGTTAGATCAGACCATAAACTAATGACGCTGGATGTTCACACCCCACGACCACCCCCAACTAAGGAAACCACAGTAAAAAAAACTTTTCTAAAGCAAACTTCACCTTACTTAAGACAGAGGCAGTAAGTTTCACAGCCCCACACGCTAAAGAATAAGACTGCCCAAGATGCAGAAACCTTTATAAATGCACTCTGAGCACCTACAAGGATGCATGGATCGTGTCATCCCTAGCAAAACCAAGACTCACTTCTCTTAGAGAAGGAAACCAGTGTGGTGGACCCCTGCCATAAACAGGCTCTACAGTAGGAGGAGGAAACTAGTTCAGAAAAAAAGCAAATCCCAAGAAGGAAAGGCATCCCCGATCAGTATCAGTAAGAAACTAAGGTATGTCATAAAATCATCCAAGGCTAACTTCGAAAGAAAAATAGCCAAGAATTTAAAAGATCACCACAAAGCCTTCTTTAGCTATGTTAAGAATCTAAGTGGCAACTTCTAGATATGCACCGAACTAGTGCAAAATAGCACAAAATATACTGAACCTACTGATATTGCCAACATCCTGGCAGATTTGGTGCAAACTTCACCCCCAGAAATGGCCCACAACAATACCAAAAAAGTGTAGTATCCTGGAAATCACAGACGCACAGGTGAAAACAGCCCTTTCAAAAGCCAGAAACACAGGTCAGTGGGGCCAGATGGTGTCCCAGGCTGCGTCTTGCATGAACTACAGAACGAACTAACCCCCCACCTAAACACGCTGTTCAACCTCAGCCTCTCCACAGGCTACGTGCCCATAGAATGGCGTACAGCAACAGTTATTCCACTCCACAAAGGTGGGGCCACAACTGACCCTGGTAACTATTGCCCCATAAGCCTGACTAACTTGGACAGCAAGGCTGTGGAGCACGTCATCATGGAACTCCTTAAAGACATTGGGAACCTACAGACACTTGACCCGACCCAGTTCGGCTTTAAGGGTATATCCTGCTTTACTAAACCTGGTTGACGACTTCGAGACCGTCACCAAGGCCATAGACGATGGAAAGGTGGTTCGCACAGCCTACCTTGACCTCACCAGGGCTTTCGACACCATTCCCCACTTGGGTATTACAGAAAAACTCACCAGCCTGTACATAAACCCCTACGTCACGAGATGGGTTGCCAACTGGCTTACAGACAACTCACACTGTAAGAATAGCGGGCTCCAGGTCTGACTCTAAACCAGTTACAAGTGGTGTCCCGCAAGGCTCGGTCCTGGGACCCCTACTGTTCGGTATATACTTCTCAGAAGTACAGGCAAACACAGGAGGACTATAGCTAACCAAGTTCGCCGATGACTGCAAACTAGGAGCCATAATTGACTCTCTGACTGACACAGACATCCTCCAAAAGGGCCTTACTGAGATGGACACCTGGTGTCAAAGTCATGGCCTCAACCTAAATGCATAGTCATCCCGTTTGGGAAAAACAAAACACCCACGAATTACCACGTGGGTGGCAGCCCCCTTAATACAGAAGAGGTAATAAGAGATCTGGAGACCCAGGTAGATGGTAATCTCTCCTTGTGACAATCATATTGCCAAAGTAGTTAGGAAATCCTTCTATGTGGCCCATCTAATTACTAAAGGGCTCACATCTAGAAATAAAGAGGTTATAGTGCCCCGTCACTCATCAGACCCATCATAGAGTACAATGCCCCATTTGGGATGTACCTCACAAGACACTTCCAACAGCTGGAAAGACCACAAAAATACCTCACCAAGAGGATTACTGGCCTTAAATGTATGTCCTATGCAGCCCGACTGAAAAACCTCAGGCTGTACACAGTGGCATTTCGCTTACTCGGGGGCGATCTCTGCCTGACTTACAAATCCATGTCCAACTCAGAATTGATGGACGTGCTCCACCTAACGAAATCCAAGTCACTGCAAGCCACGCGCTGTACTGCGCTAAACCTCGCCACAACAATAAATAGAACATGCTGGAGGGATAGATTCCTGTCACAGAGACTCCCCATGCTTTGGAACAAAATTCCAAACTACATTAGGCAGAACCCCTCACTAACGCTCTTCAAGAGAAACCTTGACTAGTGGATGGGTAACAAGAAATACACCCTTGGGATCACTTCATTGGCTCTGCTTGACAGAGGATCAGTTAATTAATCAATGCAGTGGCGAAAGACGACACTCTGGCTAGGCTTATAAATGCCCTCGGGCAGATAGCCTAGTACCTACCTATATTGTGAAGATTCCCAGTATGATGAACATGGAAGGGATTGTGAAGGAACAACTTTTTTTTTTCCTGTCCTTTGATAACCAGTTCTGATTCTGAAAAAGGTATCTTCTTATCTTCCCTTGGGAAGAAATTTATTTATTTTTGAAACTATGTCCAGAGTGAACCTTTTTTTTTTTTTTTTTTTTTTTTTTTCTTTTTTTTTCTTTCTTCTTCGGTGGAAACCTAATCGTACTGCATTTTATTAGAGAAAAAAATTGAGAACTGTAATTTCCTCAGCTTCCAGCTTTGGGGAGATACTTTCAATACAACCTGCAAACATGCCTGATAGCTCGCATGCAACCCCCCCCCCCCCCCCAAAAAAAAAGGCATTAAATAGAGTGTGTAAAATTCCTTAATCTTACAGATTTTTATTTTCTAATAACCAGATCTGACCCTGTATTGATTTCCTTGGGAAGTATTTCTGCAGCTCAAAATTTAGTAAATGCTTACCCCCCCCCCCCCCCAAGCCGATAAGGATGGGAAAAACCCTTGATAGATTGATAGATCTGGGGATATGGTGCATTACTCTGCCATGTGTATTTTTAGGATTCTTGGTTGTTAATGTCACATGTTTTGCTTGTTTCAGTTGACAATATGATGATCCACTTTTTCTTCTGAGGGAAAATCTCTGAATATCCATATTGATCCTGGTCACAGGTAACCAAATGCTCTTTGAAGTGTGCTTATGACTTGGCTGATGCATCTTCCAGATTAACTGTTACTGGATCTGTTATAAGAATGTTTGCATTGTCACATTCTCCAGATTTGCCTGAAGATATTAAAGCGGAAGTTTTTAATTCTGCCCTTGATAGGGGAAGTTGTTTTTGGACCATTTGGTGCCGATGTCCTGAAAAAGTGAGAGATAGGGAAGCTGATTTACATTGTGACTTGGATTTTCAGCCTTCCTTCTGCATATTGTTCAAGTTTCATCTCTAACTCTTTACCTTTTTATCAAAAGCAAAATAAGCAAATGTTCAGAAAAGAATGGGTGAGGGGGCTCCCAAAAAACAAAAAAAAAAACAGGGTAGCCTTCCAAAAGCCAGGATAGTCCAAGTATGATCATCTTCAAATGATACCACCACATTCCCACCATGGCAATCCTTTAAATCTCTTTGAAAATCTTTAACAGATAATCTCCAGATGAATGGGTTCTGACTTTGATCCATCTGGTTTAGGGGATTCCTCTTCTTCCACCAGATCAAACTTGTTTTCCTCCTCCTTTCATTCAGCATTTACTGTACTAGGGGGTAATGTAGCCTGTTTCTTTTCTGACATGGGGAAAAGTTTTTGTTCAAGATTTTGCGTAAGAAAGAAAGTAGTATCATGGAGACCAGTATTGGATAATTCTTTCTCAGTTTGTGAAAGTTACAAAGTTCAGAATGCTACTCTCTTCACAACCTTTTGCCACTTATTCCCCATTTCAGTATTGTGGTAACTGTAGATGTAAGGGATGCTTATCATATTCCAGTAGCCTCAGGATTTTAAACATTTTTTAAGGTTTTCTGTGTCTGGATTACATTAATTTCAGTGCATTGCATTTCGTTATCCACTGTCCTAAGGGTGCTCACAAATATCTTGCTCCAGTGATGGTGTATTGCAAACTGCAAGGTATTCAAAATTTTCCTTATTTAGACCACTCTGTTATCTTTGCAGTGTTTTCTTCAAACTGCAGGAATCTCTCAAGTAAGAGAGGTCCTTCATAGACTGTGTGTTTTCAGAAGACCATTTTCAAGTCTTGTTCATCTCCTTCCATGGGATTGTATTTTGAGGTTGTCTCCCAGTTACTTCAGTTGAATTTTTTTTTCTTCCACAGGAAAAAAAGTAAATCTGTTTTTAAATCTATTCCTGAATTTTTCTACTCTGTCCAGGATTTCAGCAAGGGAATTTCTCAGGATACTGGGATTCATGGCATCAATGCGTCTTATGATTTCTCTAGCCAGACTCCATATGTGAAAGATTGTCTTACCTAAATTCATTACGGTCCCATCAGCAAGTACCCCTGATGTTTCAAATTCCAGTTTTGGGATTTGTAGATTGCAAACTGCTTTGGTGGAGAAGCCAATTTTATCTGAATCCAGGTCTTCCATTCACTCTCTCAGCTCTGATGCAGCCTGTAACAACAGATGTCTCTGACATTGCCTGGCGAGTTTTGTCTTTGGGGGTGAAATTGCTGGGTCTTTGGAACAAAAAGACAGACCAAGACTCAAACATAAATGCACTTAACATTCTGTCGTTTATAGTCCCCAGGATCACTGCAAGTGATTGTAAACAGCACCACAATGATGTAGTACATAAATTGGGGGGGGGATCCATGTCTTTCTTTTTGTGCAGATTAGCCATGGTAGCTTGAAATACAGCTATTCAGTACAGTATCTCTGTACAGGTGTCTTGCATTCTGTCAGAACAAAACATTGTGGCAGACAAGCTGAGCAGTCCCAGGACAGATGACCATTATGAATGGAAATTGAATCGAAGGGATCTTCCAGCATCTGATCCAGCTATGTGGAACACTTCAGGTAGATCTGCTGTTACCCATTCACATCAAAATGCCTGGCAAATAAGCCTGGAAAATAGATGCATATTTTCTTTTCCTTGGCTGGGAATGTTCCTGTATGGCTTTCCATTGATATCCATGGTCTCTCTGGTCATTCTCGAGATTCAGGAGGAATCTCTAAAGATCATTGTGGTGACTCTCTTCTGGCCCAGGCAACAGTTGTTCTCCTTTCTTTTGTAAATGGCCATGAGCAATTGCCGCATGTTTCCTTACAGGCTGGACCTGCTCACACAACAAAGGGGTTGTTACACTCTGGGTCAACCTTTATCACATTTTTCTAAAATGTTAGTTTCTTTAATTCTAGTTCTTCCTTTTTGCCTAAAGTGGTATCCAGATTTATTTAAGCCTGCTGTCCATCTCCCTGTCTTCTTTCTGGAATGTAAAAATGAGGGCGAGAGGATACTGTATGTCGAATGTCCACTGACAACTCTGGTACTATCTTGGCAGAACAAAATATTTCAGGTACTCTGAACAATTCATTTCTTGTGAAAGTAAAAAAAAAAAAATAAAAACTTGTATCAAATCCGACTATTTCAAAGTGACTTTTTCTCATGCTTTTTACCTTTTATATCCACCAAAACAGGAGAATTCCAGGCATGGAGAGAGAATAGATTCTTTTTTATTCTGGATGTCCACGGGCAATTCAGATACTATCTTGCCATAACTAAAACCTTCAGAAATTCCAGTCAAGTCATGCCTTGAAGTTTAAAAAGAAAAAGCCTGTAGCAAAGCAGACCATTTCCAATTGGTTGTCCCATGCGATCTTCTTTTGTTTCTACCATAACATGTCAGTTCCGTGCAGAGTCAAGGCGCGTTCTACTAAGGCACTGGCTTCATTAGGGCTTTTTGGAAGTTTAGAAAAGGGTTGATTTTTTGGAAAAGGTTGGGTTTTAGAAGTATTCTAGAAGCAGCAACTTGGTCCTCTGTGCATGCTTTTTTGTAAAGCACTGTAAACCAAATTCCTTCTCCATGTCTAGAGCAGGCTTTAAGACCACTTTCCAGGGGCTCCTGGACCATAATTCTTTCTCCTCCCAAACCATTGTAGGCTGTGATCCTTTAGCCATATAGATAACGTTTACTGTAGCAGTAATCGTTCAGACATTTAATTAAACAAATGAGCTTAGTGCAGTTTTGTAAGTAAACTTACCAGTACAGTAATTGTTTGAATTATCACTGCTGCAGTAGCACCTCCTTCCTTTCATTCCCCCTTACTTTCTGTAGGAATTTTGTTTGCCATGGTGAGGATGTTTATTTTGCAGGGCTCAAGCCTTCCTCTTTCAGTTGGCGTGAAAGCTGTGAAGGGCTTGGCACCCAGACCCGCTGATTTTCTCCAGCTCTGGGCAAGCTGTTAACAGTCTGAGGGTGCCCTTAAGCTTCGGAAACAGTCATTGTATAAACCATATGGTTAGGGCTAGTGCGACAGTGATCATTTGAAAAAGGTAAGTAGGGACAGACTAGTAGGGACAGACCAGGTTATCCCAAAGATTGAAGGGAAATGACAAAAGACTGGAAAAATTTCATTAAACAAAATGCTGGAATGTGTTCTCAGGTTTCGATTCGGAAAGGAAAGAAGAAATCTTACCACTGTGTAGAGCTCAGGTCAAACTGCACTGAGTGCAGTTATAAAAACTATGTAAAGAAAAGTACCTCTGGCCTGCTGGAATGAATTTAGAGGAAGAGTACCAAGAAGGTCCATGGGGAAGAAACATGAACAGCGACTGGAGTCATTTGAGCTCTTCTCAGTTGAGACCAGAAGAGATAGGTTGACATAATATTGGTGCACAAGATTGTCACCAGATTTGAATGGATCATTGTATACAGTAATATCAGAGGGTGAAGGAAGACTGTACAGGCTGTGGATTCTAGGGAAGAACAACTTCCAGAATATCTGAAGGCACTTAATCACAGAAGTGGATGTGGACCCATTAATTTGACTATCGAAATGGTTGGTAAAGGGGGAATTCACAGAGGTATTCATGAGGGCATGGTACAGACATAAAAAGGTAAGAGGGAAGACCGGAATGGAGAGTAGGTAAAATGTTAAGGCAGAGTAGGTAGGGTGATTTTCTTCTGTTGTCTAGCAGATGTGATGTAGTTTGTGTAGTGGACATGATTGTCCTTTAACAGTTTCACACCCTGCTCAGAGCTGCTTATGACCTCTGGCATCTGGGCTACCCTCAGGCTGTGGTCAAGAGCATGTTCCAATAAGACAGCAACTGAAGAGCATGGAGCCCTTTTTTTTTTGTCTTGGTTCTTGCTGCCAGGATGCTTGGAGATGGATACAAAAGTTGAGGGCATTCACCATAATGCTGAATCAGTGAAGACAATCTCTGGCTATTTAACAAAAGAAAAAAGAGAAAAAAAGACCATCATTCCTCTGCGTTTTGTTCCTCTTTTGGTACATAACTTTGGCATCAGTCTTTTCAATTCCCTCCGAAATCTTGCCATTCCAACATTATGATAAGTACCCATAACTGTTTGTTTTAGAATACATATGCCTTGGTCTTCAGAATGTGAAATAGATTGTAAAAGCTTTTTTTTTTTTGCAAGTATTGTGTTTTATTGTGCCCCCCCCCCCCACCCCACCCCAATTAAAATGCTTGCTTTTAAGCAATCTAGCTTTCTAATCCTGGAAAGGGCACTGCTGAATGCAGCAAGCAAGTATTTCAACACAATAACTCCTGTTTTGGTGTAGTTCTCCCATTTAGCAAGGGAAAGCTACAGCTGTGCTGTGTATCACGCAAGTACTTGCTAAATTAAAAGTATCTGAACCCTTGCCAAGGTTAGGATAAGGCCAGTGGGAGCTGGACAGTAGTATAAGTCTGTCTGTGTGTTTCTGTCCTCTGATGCTGGAAAGGCAAAATTGGAGTTTTGTTATACTACTGTCAGATACTGTGCAGAGGTTAACGGCACCTGATTTTGTGACCTGGTTATCCATTCTGGAGTAGTGGAAGTTGCACTGTACAACAGACGACTTACCATGCAGGAGTAAGAAGCTGCTATTTTTCCATTGGCTAGTGTGGTCCTGAAAAAATAAAAATGTCAGTTACTACCTTAAAAATAAAGCTATAGTGACCGGTTAGTCTATCTCGTTAATATAAATTTTAAGAAATATTGTGCATCTGTTCATGCTTGCGGCAGTAATGGTATTTTAATCTATTGGTTTCAGCATTTAAAATGTTTTTATGCAGAGGTGCAGAAACTTGAGCAAGGATAGTAGATGGTGTAGTTTCCAGATATGTTTGTACTTTCTGAAATGTTTCAGTTTTTACCCCTTGGTTTGCACTTCTTGAGGACATGACTTGTACAGTCTGTCAGTGATATTTTATTCTTTTGAGTTGCTCCATTTTGATATCCTCCATCTCTATGGTGTCTTGTTCTTCATTCTGATTATATTCTGTTGTTTCTTCCAGTGTTGACAACAGTGAGTACATGAGAAATGGTGATTTCTTGCCAACCCGCCTGCAAGCACAGCAGGATGCTGTCAACATAGTCTGCCATTCCAAAACGAGGAGTAATCCTGAGAACAACGTGGGGCTTATTACAATGGCTAAGTATGCTATCTTTTGTTTTTATTTTTAAAATTAAAATGAGAGCAAGCAGTATCCTGTTTATTCTACTTGAGATTGTCTTCCTTTTATGCTGTTGGAAGTGTAGCACTAGTAGTTATTGGGATAGAAAGAATATACAGTTGGTATGACAGTGTGGGGAAAAAGTGTTATAGGAATGTTGTTGTTCTCTGTAGAAAGGCATATTGTAGAAATAAGTAAGAGGGTTAGAAAAAAACTGCCTATTTGCAGATTGTATAAAGTAATGCAGCATTTTATGGTTGTCCTACGCTGCAGGGGGAAAAAAAAAACATTGCAAAGAATGGGGCAGCTATAGACTAATTTTAATTTGACAGATGTAAATCCTTTTGAATTTTTCTTTCTATATGCTGTTTGCTCATTTGCCTTTTGATGATCAGGCTTCCGGCTGTTAGATTTGGGCCAGTATGTTCCCCTATATTGGGTATCCACAGCATGGTGAGAGAAGCACCTGGAGATGCAGACATCCATGCAGCCGTAGAGGGTGATTTGTGTCTTTGCATGCATCCTGAAAATGAGGATTTATAGTATTGACCCTACCCGCTTTCCTCTGAGGGGTTGGAATGACCCATTTCAGCACAGAAGCCACTATGCCCTCCCCATGGAAAAGCATACTCCTTTGTGCCAGTAGTAAGGGTTGTTGCTTGTGCCGTTTTTCCAGAAGTCCATAGCTGAACTGCCCTTTTCATGGTTTCTCCTCTCCAAGTAAATGTGACATTTGATGGCTGTGGTCTGCTCCACCCCCAAGAAAGACCAGTCTGTCCATGCCAACTGCAGTAGATGGGCCAAGCTGTTAATTGAGTTTGAGTCTCACCTGAGTCATAATCCGAGCCTTATTCATCATAGCCAGTAGAGCTAGCAACCATTTGGATTTCCACAGCATTTTTGTTTATTTGCTTACATCTGTTGGAGAGATGGAGATATGCTGTAGAGAGAAGAGGAATGAAGGTCAGCAGGACTAAGACAGAATATGTGTGTGTGAATGAGAGGGAGGATAGAGGAATGGTGAGGATGCAAGGAGTAGAGGTGGCGAAGGTGGATGAGTTTAAATACTTGGGATCAATAGTTCAGAGTAATGGTGAGTGTGTAAGAGAGGTGAAGAAGAGAGTAAGGCAGGATGGAGTGGGTGGAGAAGAGTGTCAGGAGTGATTTGTGACAGACGAGTACCAGTAATAGTGAAAGGGAAGTTCTACAAGAGGGTAGTGAGACCAGCTATGTTATATGGGTTGGAGACGGTGGCATTGACAAAAAGGCAGGAGTTAGAGCTGGATGTGGAGAGTTAAAGATGTTAAGATTTGCACTGGGTGTAACGAGGGTGGACAGGATTAAGAATAAGTATATTAGAGGATCAGCCCAGGTTGGAAGGTTTGGAGACAAAGCCAGAGAGGCAAGATTACGTTGGTTTGGACATGTGCTGAGGAGGGATGCTGAGTATATTGGGAAAAAGATGCTAAGGATGAAGCTACCAGGTAACATGAAAAGAGGAAGGCCTAAGGTAAGGTTTATGGTTGTGGTGAGAGAGGACGTGCAGGTGTGTGGTGTGACAGAGCAAGATGCAGAGGACAGGAAGAAATGGAAACTGATGATCTGCTGTGGCGACCCCTAACGGTAACTGACGAAAGAAGATGATGATGTTTACCTGTAAAGTTTGAATGGATATAGATGGCTGCCTTTCAGTAGAGGCTCTGTTACGCAGTAGAAGCAGAAATTCAGTAACTGTCTGAAATGTTAGGATCTGTATGAGTGACTCCTGAAATGGAAACTGAATTGTCGAAAAAACAAACTTGTACATAAGAAGTCTGAGATGGCTGTTTTTCAGAATATTCCTTTTTTTCTAAGTTATGGGAATCTCTGAGTTGAATGTATAGGTTCATAGGTTGGTACTAGGCTATCGGCCCTAGGGCTTATACAAGCCTAGCCATAACAATTCCCTGGCTATTATTTGTGCACACTATTTACTTTATTTATTTATTTATATATATATATATATATATATATATATATATATATATATATGATGTTCCAGATTTGCTGCTCTCATGCAGTTTCTTTGTTTTTTTTGTTTTTTTTCCCCTCGGTCTGTCAGCACTCTTATGAGTCCTGATATTTCATTAGGGTCAGAAGTTCATAGAGTAAGTACATAACATTGAAATACTTAATCATTGTGCAGTACAAAAAGATTAATAAGTATATTCCATACATTTAGTGTAAACAAAGAAATGTGCATCAATAAAAATAATTACATTAGATTGAGATAAATTCATAGAACACATGTTGACATGCAAAGGACAGTATTTGAATATAGAAATGAAAAATAAAAAAGACCTGATATGCATTCAGTAGGTCCTGTTGATTAAAAGAGAAGGCTAAAGCAGCCAGTGCCAGAGTGTGGACTGCATAAGATGTTTAGAGACTGCAGTATACAGTATAAAGTGGGTCTGGTATGTAGGGTTGCTCAAAGGACAATATTGGGGCTGAGGTGATCTGTGAGGAAGAGAGAACTGTGGGGGTTACATGCAGGGAAAGTATGGTAATTTGTTGTTGATTGTGACTCAGTAAGTTAAAGTTTTGAACCTGTCTTGCAGCTGGTCTCCTTTTTACCTCCCATCTGATGCCAGTTATTTTGACTTAGTTGGGGGCCCATCTAGTTTTTGTTCCTTAAATTGAAACTCCCAGGAATAGGAAGTTGCTGTGTGACCATTCCAGGGCCTGAATTCCCAAAATAGAGCTCAAGTTATTCTGTGCTAGTGAGATGATGCAGTTAGGATGACTCTGTCTAGGAGCTCCACTTGTTCTCCCCCTTTTTGATGTGGACTCTAGTGCTGATGTCATGTGTTTGCAATGCCACTATTCTCCCCATGTATAGTGTGCTGGTGCCTGTGTACTTTTCACCCTGCCATTACAAGGTACATGTTTTGAATGACATCAATCTGGGGCTAGGTAGGAGTCTGTGAGGAAAGCCATCTAAATAGCCAGCTATTCTTATACCCTTATTTGTTCTCAGTCCCACTACTAGTTTCATTTAAGAATGTGTTGCTACTGCAGACTTTGGCCGAGTGGATTAATTCCATGTTAGAATAGTACCATGTCCCATGGTGATGGAACTATCCAGTCATAACTCCTTTAAAGACTGAGTAGGCATTACGTTTGATATGAGTGCTAAGCTTGGCAGGAGTTGGCCTGATATTATTTCCTGGGCTACTATCCCCTTCCTGTTATCTGTAATACTGGTGAAGAAAGATCATGTGTAAAGGTCTTTATATTCTGCAATGAAGAGATGAGCACCACATCAAAAATGGCTCCAAGTTACTTTGTGAAATTAGATTCCTTTTGTATAGCCAAAAAAAAAATCTGTTATTGCCTGTACTGCTTGTTTTCTTAGTGTGTTTTGAGCACTATACTAAACTGTTATTGGTTAGGTTGTCCTTCTACTACACATGGCTAAAAGAGCCTAAAGAATTTTTAAACAAAAATGCAGCTGTGGAGGTAAAAATCCTGATGTAAGCTGTGTGTTTTCTTTCCTTATATGAAGAGAATTACAAGGCTAATTGTTACAGTTATGCTGGATTTTAAAGCTTTTATGGCTAGAGATGGGAAAAACAGCTTGGCAACTGATAAAATAAAGGCTAGTTGTCCTTCCTCAGTATGTGCTTCAATGCCAAAAGTCCCTTTAGTGGTAGACTCCCCATATACTTCCATCCTGTATGTCTGAATAAAATGCAGTAAACTCCGTAGGAATTTAAGTGAAATCACTGTCTGCTCAACCCTGCGCCTTCTAAATTTGTTTCCTCTAAACCAGACCCTAAGAATGTTGGGTCTAAAAGGTATCCTCCTCAGCTTTCCAATTAAGTTTGTAAGGCTTTACTTGTAGTTTTACATCTTTCAGGAATTTATAGTGTTTCCTCTGTGTCTGGTGCTGAGGTTAGAAAAAAGCATAATGCCACCTTGTCTTTTTATTTTTATTTTTTTCTTCTTCTATGTTTGCCATGATAAAAAGTTTACCTGTTGAACTGGCTTGTAAAAAGATGTGGCAGGCCTTTTCAAGATTTCTGCATATGTGGTCTCAAATCTGTATGCCTCATTAACACTTGGGTGGTATGAATAACCTCACTCTGCTGTCTAGGCTTTCCTCACCAAGCCATCTACAGATTATAGTTCCTGTGAAGCCATTTCTTGACCAACACTTGTCAGTGGTGATGCTGCTCTGGCAATGAGTGTCAACTGTTCTCAGCACCAGTTTTACAGTTTTTGATGTCAGTGCCATTAGCATCATCATTGCCTTTGTTTGGTGTCTCAGCACTGGGACTTTTGATATTAAGGTACCCATTGCTTGGGCTTAAGTTCTGAAATCTGAACTCCTGCCAGCCTTAGCCTAGCTTAGAGCTGACTGTTCCATTTCTGAGGTCTTCCCTTCACTCTTGTTGATCATTGCCTTTGACTTGACCATAGCCTGGTAGATCTTTGGTCCCATTGGTTAGGGTCAGGCTTTGGGTATAGGAGTAGCACTGTCTGTTTTAGTAGCAGTCCTGGCTCTTGTAAATTATGGCTGAACCATTTGGGTCTGACTTTCCTTGCCAAGGGGTTATCTTGGTGTAATTGCTAGTGTCATTGGTACTGGCCAAGCCAGTAGGTGGTTCCCTTGACTCCTGTCATCCCTTCAGACTTCAGAGATTCAGGTGCTGCTTCTTTGTCTGCTGAATGTCGTTCTTTTAAGCAGGACAAGATGATCATATTTTACTTAAGCTTCTTTTTAGTTTCAGACAGCCCCATGGCATACAAGACAAATAAAGCCTTAACTATGGCTCATGCAACCTGGGTTTGATTTGTGGCTTGGGTGTCTTGAGGTGCTGGAAGGGAGGAATGGGTGTGCTCCTCCCAGTGGGGTGTGGTTCATCTGGGCATTATTTTTGAGGATGAATAGTCCATAGAAAAGAGTTGCAAGTGAATAAGTGAATACGGGGGGAGAACTAGGGGTAGGTCCATAAATGGGGGGGATGGACGGTGGAAGCATTAGACAGCATGACCACCCCCAAAACATTCTCAGATGAGTTAATTTCCCAAAATAGTCATTTCACATACTCCCGATGCAGTCACTCCCTACTTGTCTGTTTTGAAGGAGATTGGATGTGCTTTTTCTTCCTCCAGGATGTCTTTCGGCCTAACAAGATCAGCAGGGAAGCCAGCAGATTCCTTCATGTTTGGGTAGAAGTTTGTAGCAATTTTGGATGCTTCCATTTGAGTTCACTGTGGTCCCCAGACTGCTTACTAAGTGCGTATTTTTTGTTGCGGTGAATCAGTGGCTGAAAATTAAGGTGTTGCCATACCTAGACAGTTGACTCTACCTTACCCTAAAATCGGGTAAACTACTTGTAGCTGGCCTCTGGTGATGTTGTTCAAGTCCTTGAAAATTATGGTAAAAATCACAGTCGCAGATGTTTATTGTGTTTCACTGTTGCAGTCCTTACAAAATGGGTTATCCGGCTCCCGGTAGTCCACAGTCAGCCAGAATACCAAAGTCCTTGGTATATGACATCGGCTGCCTTCGGTATTAAGCCTGCTGTCAGGTACAAAGGAAGGCAGCCAGTGCAATTTCCTCAGTGTTTCTTGCCGCAGAGCCTGAAGCAGAAGCTTTTTGCACTAGTGCCGGTCGGCCGAGTACCACCTTTTTGTATTCCGACTGCTTCGTTGAAGACATCCTCCAATAAGTACCCTGTTGGGGACCCTCTTTTCTTGCTTTAACGAATGTCAGAGAAAGTTAATAACTGTCTTGCCTGTGGAAAACAGATTCCGCACCGTGATTTTCACTCTTATTGTATCCCTTGTTTGGGCCTTGAGCACGACGTCCCTAATTGTGTTCTCTGTGCTTCTTTCAACCCGCGTACCATACGCCATAGAGTGAGGATCTTGTTCAAGCATTTCGGAGTTAGGCCCAAGTTCGTCGGTATGGTGTCTTCTGGTCTCCCGACTTCAGATGTTCCTAAGAAAAGATAAGGACCGCGACAGGCTTAGGGTTAAATTAACCAATGATGTCCCTGTTGGTTTTCGGCCCAGCGGTAGTCTGTGAGGTGCTTTCATTGCCCCTGCAGTCCGCAGATGTTCAGCAGCAGGCATCTGCTGAGACCTTTTTCTGAGTCCTCCGTACCGCAGGCTTCCACTTTGTCTTCTGACTCTCTGCCAGTCGCCACCTCTGACTGATCCGGAGCTGCTAAGCAGGCACCGGCTTCTGAGGCCTCTTCTCCGCCCGGAGACCAGATCCAGACAGACTACCTTGGTTCAGACTTCTGCGGTGGTTAGGCCTCCTGAGTCCCTCCGACTTTCCAGCAGGCCTTCCAGATGACAATCTACTCCAAAGCAGGCGCTGCCCTCCCCTCAAATGCCTCAGTCTCGCATGATTAAAATGGCTAGTGATCTCTTGACCCTTATCAGGGGCTCTCGGACACCTCCTAAGAGGGCTAGGGAATTGTCCCCAGAAGTTTTGTCTGCCTCAGACTCTGAGGCTTCCAGCAACTCTGCTGATGAAGAGGGAAACTCTCAACTTTTTTCTGGTTTTGAGGATTCTGATGCAGAAGACTTCATCCCTTCTGCCTCCCCTCCAGAAGTTTTTTCTTTTGGAGATGCTCTGAATACTCTTAGGGAGCATTTCAAATGGGAAAGCCAGGACTACCATCAGTCTTCGAAACGAATTAGGGAATTATTGGATTTGCCACAGCGTAAGCCTTTGATTATCCCTCCGGTTTTGGAAGTTGTTGATGTTTTCATGGAGAATTCTTTGACTCCTAATTCGGTTCCTCCTGCTCCTAGAAAGCCTGACCAGTATTATAGAGTTCCTGATTCTCATCAATTCTTTTTCAAGAATCCTACTGCTGATCCAGAGATTTTCTCATTGCCCTAGAGGTGGTAAAGCCATGGTTGCTAAAAATCCTGTTCCTTCGGACAGGGAATCTAGGGCCTTGGATAGATGAGGTAAAAAGGTTTTTATTTCTTCCACCCTGGCGATTAGGTCTGTTAATTGTCTTTTTCATATGCTTAAGTATCAGCAGAATACTTTGGAGGCCATTAAGGCTTAAATTGATGGTGTTCCTTCCCTGATGGATAGTAAGGACATGCAAGATTTATTGAATTCTGCCACTCTTGTCACTAAACATTCTCTACATTGTGGTTTTGACACTTTGGATGCTTCTTGCAGGGCAGCAGCCACTGGTTCTGTTATTAGAAGACATGCTTGGCTCTGGGAAACAGCCCCTTTTTGAACCTTAAAAATCTAAATTGCTGGCTGTGTCTTTGCACAAGGACAATATTTTTAGTAGTAAAACAGAATTGGTGTTGAAAAAGTTGGAGGATAAGGCCAAATCTATGCAAACTGTTAAGGACTTTCTGAAAGTTCAGCCTCCTCGTTGTAGTAGACATTACCCGTCTAAGAATTGGACTTTTCCTGACCCTAGTAAACAGGGTCGCACTAGGCCTAGGGGTTACAGGTCTTCTAGGGGGCAGACTTCCACCCCTCAAAAGGCTAAGCACTGGCAGGCTTCCTCTTCAGAATCGGAGAGTTCTAAGCAAACTTCCCAAAGCAAGCGTTCCCAATGACTCTGGCCTTTCCCTGCCTGCCTCTGCGGGCCCAGGGTTTCCTGTGGGGGGAAGGTTAGCCATTTTTGCATATGTCTGGTCCACCATCACAGACGACAAATGGGTGCTCAAAGTAGTATCCCAAGGCTACAAGTTCTCTCACACCTTCACTATTCACCAAGGATACCCAGATATCCCCCATTTCAAAGGGCAGAAGCAGAAAAACATTTCTTCTTTGCTAAACCTGGGAGCAATAGAGCCAGTTCCTGCACTGCAGATAGGCCATGATTTCTACTCCACACTTTTCCTGGTTCCCAAAAAAGGGGGCACCTGGCACACTATTCTGGATTTGTCCATTCTAAACACTCTTTTCTGGTGATTCTCAAGTTCAAAATGCTCACTCTTCAGCAGTTGCTGCCAATGCTGGCCAAGGATTCCTGGCTGGTGACTTTGGATCTCAAAGAAGCTTATCTGCACATCCTAATAAGGGAAAGCTGCAGGCAGTTCCATTGCTTCAGGGTGGGGAACAGGGACTTCAGTTCTCTGCACTGCCCTTTGGCTTATCTACTGCTCCCAGAGTTTTTACAAAATGCCTGGCTCCATTCATTGCTTTTTGCAGGCAAAGAAACATTCAAATGTACCCTTACTTGGATGATTGTCTTATTCAGGCAAACTCTCCAGAGCAACTTTTAAAGGATTTGGACTTTGTAAAGAACCTTCTCACTTCTTTGGGCTACACTGTAACGAAAAGAAGTCAAAATTGGTACCCACCAGGGAGAGTGTGTTCCTGGAAGCGAGTCTGAAAACAGCCGCCCAGATGGTGTTCCTCCCTCAAGAGAAACAAATGGATCTTTCGAAGTACTTCAGGAATTTGGCAAATGTGACCCAGCTCTCTGCAAGGCAATTGCTGCAAGCCCTGGGATTCATGGCTTCATGTATTCTGATGATTCCATATGCCAGACTGCATATGAGGAAAATACAATGGTACCTCAAAAACCTTTGGTGCCAGCGCACTCTGGATTTAGACTTGATACTTCCTCTGATTCCCTGCCTGCAGACAGAGTTCTTTTGGTGGGCAACGGCCTGTGCACAAAAAGGCCTGCCTTTTTGTCTACCTCCTGCAAGCCAGACTCTCACTACAGATGCCTCTGACTACGCTTGGGGAGCGCATCTAGAGGGCAGGTGCATTCAGGGGACTTGGAACTATTAACAGGTTCATTTACACATAAATCTGAAGGAATTGATGGCAGTCCAGCAGGCCTTGATGGCTTTCTAGCATCTTCTCTCTCCTGATACTCTTCTAGTCAGGACAGACAACACCACAATCGTGGTACATCAACAAGCAGGGAGGGACTCGCTCATATCCCCTGTTCAGACAAAGCTTGATACTGTGGTCCATAGGAGCTTCCATGGGCATTCATCTGATAGCTCAGTTTCTTCCAGGAAGGCTCAACATCTTGGCAGACCAGTTGAGCAGACAGGTCCTGTATCCTCACAAGTGGCAATTAAACAAGACCACCATCTTTCACATCTTTCAGCATTGGGACACTCCCCAGGTGGATCTCTTCTCATCTCCGACCAACCACCCTCTTCCAACCTTTTGCATCAGGGATCTTCACGGCAAAGCTTGGAAAGTGGATGCTCTGTCCTTCCCCTTGACACACCTCTCAATTTATGCATTCCCTCCTCTGTTTCTTCTTCCCAGAGTGCTGTTAAAGATAAGGGACGAAAGACCAAGGGCCATCATCATAGCTCCAGACTGGCCCAGGCAGCATTGGTATCCACTTCTTCGCAGTTTCTCCCAGTCTCTGCCTTGGTGTCTTCCCCGATACCAGATCTCTTGGTTCAGGGGGGATTCTGCATCCTCATCTTCAGACTCTGCATTTGGCAGCCTGGCTCATAATTTAAACCTTTCCCAACAGGTGGTTGAGGTCCTTCATGAGGCCAGGAGGCCTAGCACTAGGAAGTCTTGCGCAGATAAGTGGAAAACATTCTCCATTTGGATGCAGACTAGACGGGAAGACCCTTCTCAACCTACTCTTCCTCTTATTCTTGACTATCTGGCAAGCTTGCTTAATAGTGGACTTTCCATTTCTTCTATCAAAATCCATGCTTCAGCTATTTCTGCTCATTGTTCCTTTGAGCAACCTATTTTCTCTTATCCCTTGATGAAACCGTTCCTCAGGGGAGCTAGCAATTTAAAGCCTCCCAGAAGGGCTCCTACTCCTGCTTGGGATCTTAATTTTGTACTTGAGAAACTTACTCTGTCTCCTTTTGAACCAGCTACCTCAGCAGATTTGAAGTTTCTCACCTGGAAAACTGCCTTTCTCTTGGCTATTACTTAAGCTAGAAGAGTTTCTGAGCTGCAGGCCTTAATGGCAGTAGAGCCTTATATCATCTTCCATGAGGATTGGGTTTCTCTTCGAACTAATCCCTCCTTTACGCCCAAGGTGGTTTCTAGCCTGACTCTTAACCAGTCTGTCCACCTGCCTACCTTCTTTTCTAATCCTCAGAATAAAGGGAAAGGTTACTGCATTCCCTGGATGTGCATAGATTAGATTTTATCTGGACAGGACTAAACCTTTTCGAAAGTCAGATCAGTTGTTGGTCAGTTTTGCTCCTGGAGCTCAGGGCAAAGCTGGTTCTAAGCAGACAATTTCTAATTGGAAAGTGGATTGCTCATTGTATTCACTTTTTTGTTACTTACAGCATGGCAAGGTTCCTCCAAAGAGTATTAGGACCCATTCTACAAGAGCAGCCTCTACCTCAGCAGCTTTTTTAAGAGGTGTACCTACTAGGGACGTCCTGGAAGCAGCTACCTGGACTTCTGTCCACACTTTTACTAAACATTACACTTTACCCTTATTTTCTAAGTCCAGGGCTGGTTTTGCCACTGCAGTGTTGCAGGGCATCCTTACCCAACCCTTAAACAGTGGGTTGTTCCTCCTTTTTTTTTCTTTCTTTCCTGGGCTTTGGGAATCAACCCATTTTGTAAGGACTGCAACAGTGAAACACGATTAACATAGTACAGTTGTGTGCACTTACCATAAATGTAGATGTTCGAGTGTATTCATTCTTACACTCCTGATCCCCCCCCCCTTCCATCCCGCTTTTTTCCTAGGGCACAGACTGGATTTTTCTTTTCCTGGTCTAACCCTCTTGGGGGCTGCTGACAGTTAAGGCAAGAAAAACTTAGGAAATGGCGTTGGCTGCCTTCCTTTGTACTGGACGTCAGGCTTAAGACTGAAAGCCGCTGATGTCATATACCAAGGACTTTGGTATTCTGGCCGGCTGTGGGCTATTGGGAGCCAGATAACCCATTTTGTAAGGACTGCAACAGTGAATACACTTGAACATCTACATTTATGTTAAGTGTACACAACTGTGCTTTTCTCCACTTGGTATTCATTGGGTACATCATGGTGTTCTCTGCCTTGCCAAGGCCTTTCAGCTTTCACACAAGAATTTGTCTCGAGCACTGTGAGCTTGATACTTCAGAAAAAGTTGGTTCTAGCTTCCCTTTTCATTAGGATGCTGGGGTCTGGTGGTGACCACAGCATGCATGGTTTCCAGTACCAGGTTTTGTATGAGTATGTTGCAGTGAACTTGAAAAAGCAGTAGAGTCTGCTTTCAGATCCCATGACATTTTCATTTTAAATATCCAGAAGTTGCAGGGAGTACTGAACTGGTGAGTGCACAAACTCTGCCTTTCTCTGGGAAGACCATTCCTAGCACTCGCTCTGAGAGCGACTGTTGTCAAGTGTGCCTCTGCAGTAAAGTTGAAGGGGGAGTATTCACACAGAGACCAGTGTGCATATAAATATACTAGATCTGAAAGCTGTCCTTCTCGCTCTTCAGAACTCCCTTCCTGTGTGTGTGATGGCCATCTACACTCACAAACAAGACTGTAGGTTGGTACTTAAACAAGCAGAGAGGGGTTCACACCTCCTCTTCGTTCTTTCATGAAGCCATGAGAGTAGACTTAGTCTACGAATCTCATTTTTGCAACCCGTTGCATCTTAGGAGGTCTGTTTTGTAACACATCCTCTCATTTGATGCCTTCTGATTACCTTTTGAGTGGTCTTATAGTCTTTCTGCAGATCAGAAGCTTTTTAATCGCTGGCAGAATTCTTCTTTTGATCTGTTTTTATTTCCAGCCAGTACCATTTGCAGCAATTTATTTTCCCATATTCTTTCTTTGAGGGGTTGACTGTGATGTACATGCACAGAAATGATTTGCGTGTTCTGCTACTTTCCGCCATTTCCCTTAATACTCAAGTTCCGTAAAAAGGCCAAATTGAGCAAAGCCAGTGTCTCTCTATCTTGCCTGCATTTTGGCCCAGAACAAATTTTATTCTTTCCGCTTTGGCTTCACCTTCTGGTACATCTCTGGCTGTGAAAATTCTACATGTAAGGTCCTTCAGAAATCACTTGACTTACCCATTTGGAAAACTTCACCTAGACCTTCCGTCTGTATGACTGAACACATGGTTACTCCATAACCAGATTCCCTTCTTATTCTGACAGGGAGGTCCAGGTTTTGTCCTTTGCCTGGTGACGAAACAGAAAAATTTAGACAAAAAAAAAATAGGCATATTTTTTTCAGTTTGGTATGGAGTCAGGATTTGATTTTTTTTCCTTCCTCTTCTCCTTCCTTCCTTGATTACTTAAGCTAGATTTTTGGCTGTGGATCAGGTTGTGCCCATTTTGAGTTCATCTTGCAGCAATAGCCAGTTTTCATCAAGACTACCTGGCAGTATCTCAGCACATTGACTAATGTGCTATATATCACTGTTTTTAATCAACCACGAATGTACTAAAATGGAGTCATGCATGTCAACTGAAGAAGCTCAAGTACTGCTTGAAAAGAAATCATAATTTTACTAAAGTTTGATTTTTTATTAAGTTTTGCCTTTGCTATTTTTATTATTCTTTCTTTATTCACCCAGTCCTTGACGCTCTGTTCTTGACGCTTAATGTAATATTTTAATCTTTTTAACTACCACTGTGGTATCCACTCATTTTTGTGTATGACAACAATGTATTATGTTTTTTACTGTACACCTACTATAATTTCCTCATTTTTATAATATTTTACTGTTAATTATGAGCTTTTCTCGCCGGGCTTCTGCTGAAAATGGACACCCTGCCCAGTTGGACTTTCCTGGTAAACGTAAAATAAAATAAATAGAAGTCAGCTCTCTATCTTTAGCTTTAGTAAAAGTTTATAAGGTTTTCCCTGAAGGGCACCTTCTTTTATATCCTGTCCTCAGCCCTCCTCTTTCCTGATGGGACCCTTGCTTTGTGTTGAAGATGTTAACTGTTCACCCATTTGAACATTCTGTTTTTAGTGGACCTGAAATTTGTATCTTGGAAGACTCGTTTTCTTTTGGGCATTTGTCTCAACTGAATGTCCAAGTTACATGTCCTGTATGTCGGTCTTCCTTGTTATTGTTTATAAGACCATTGGCTGTATTCACGAATGTCTACACTACTAGTATACGTGGTCTGTATTCAAGAAATCCCTTCCACAATTTTTGTGCTGTCTATTCACTCAAAGATTATACCAAGTGTACATGCGGTCTACACTTGTGGTAATCTTTATGAACCCACCTCAGCATTTAAAGCTGATAGAAAATCAGTAGGAAAACTAAAATTAAGTGGAAGAAGGCGTGAGTTATGTTTGTGTTGCCTATTCACTCAGAACTGTGTACAGTTAATGTAGGCATTCATGAATCCGGCCCCATGTGTCAGAGAGCTAATTTCCTTTTCTTGCCCAGAGTAACTAATGAAACTAGTCTTAACCTGTTAACCTGCCTGTTTTTCCTTCTAATTGATTATAACAGTGGACTATCTGTAGCAATTTTTACATGCTAACAGGCTGTTCAGATTTTTCTGAGCACAAATAAGTTCTTTAGAAAAATTCTCATCTTTATACGTTTGTCCCAAAAGAAAGCGACTTCAAAGGTTTCCAATGTGACCTTGTGAAAGATGTTTTCAGACTAGGGTTTATTCTGTTGTCATTAGTATAACAAGTCTTTATACTGTGAATGTAGAGCCCAATCATTTAGAGCAAGTAGGTATGTCTCTAGCCTTAAATGCATTCTTGAAGGATATTTGTGCAGTAGTTACATACACAACAGTCAACAGTTTTACAAAACACTGTAGTCTTGAGTATGAGCTGTAGGTCGATGTCAAGATTTTGTTGAGGAATAAAGTAATTTAACTTTACTTAATAAATCAGACTGATATCTTTTTCCAGCTTTAAAAAGGAAAATGTTTTGCACCAAATGTATGTAGGGGAGGTAGTATTTCACCTCTGTCTCTGATAACAAAAGAATGCAGTACATATTTATACTCCTTTCTTATCTTAAACAGTGTGTAATACATACGCAACCAATCAGAAGTCAAAGGCCACACTTTCTTCATATGAAAGTTTCATGAAACTTAACTCCTCACCTTTTAAGATGTACTCAGTCCTTGGTATAGTCCTGGATTTGTCCAGTTTTGTATATGCTTCCGGATCTTGCTGTGGCAATCTCTTGGGCATTACTTCACCGTGAAAAACATTTTCTGTGCCAACACTAAAATGTATCACATCAGTGCATTTGAAAAGTATGAGAAATATTTAAATGCTTATAGTGTTTTTACTTCTCATTCAATTTTGAATAAAGCCATTTACCTGATAGAGACATGCTTTTCTTTATATATTTACAATTTAAAATAGTACAAATAAAATGTTCACAAAATCTTGAAGCTACAGTCATGGGTGAGTCTTTTTGTATGAGGTTCCACCCAGCATGATAAGCTTATGACTATTTCCTGCTGTTTGATTTAAGATGGAGTTCCCCACGTTGGACACAAAAGTAATGTACTCTGTGTACTGATAGATCATTATAGGAAGTTAAGTTTTTCATCAATATACCCACTGTTCTTCAGCCTTGACAGATCTTTTAAGGGTTACTCTATTAATGTGCTGTTTCTTTTTTCATAGTCTTTGCTGAGATCTAAGCTCTAGAGCGCATCCGTCATGCTACCTTTTTGGTAAGATGGACAGAAGCCTGGTAAATTTTTTGATGCTCTGGTATCTGTCATGCCAGTCTTAGTCCTACTTGGTAGATGAAGACTAAGCTACCCATACAGAGCTAACATTTAGCAAGTTGTTTCTGTTCTAGAGGTCAGTTTGTAACTTTTGAAAGTCTTTTCTGTGGTAGGTTTTGATGAGTAGTTGTAGAAGTGAGTTTGATGTTTTTTTCCCCCTTCCTTTGTCTCATAGCCCAACTTGAATGTCATGATTTTTCTGTGTAGCACTCAAACCTGTCGAGTATACATGAGAGAATGTAACGTTCAAAAAGAACTGGCACACATGCAAACATTTTTCATATGCCTTGTATTCTAATGGATAGTGTATAGGGTGCTCCAGTTATTATGCAACTGATCTTCCATGTTGGCCATTTTGCATATCTTAACATGTGTCCACATAAACGTACACAGATTTTGACTAGCTGCTTAAAGCTCGTTTTATAGGGAAGGCGCTTCTGACCAGTGTGTGTAAAAATATAGCTAGTCATATTTCACAAAAAAAGTAGATTCTGACACACCACATGTTTGTAGGTGAGTAGGTCATCCCTTTCAAAAAATGATGCACAGCATTCCAATACTGTGCCCTGTCATCACAGTAAAAGACATAAGCATAGTTATGGCATGGGATTAAAATGTCACGTAACACTTAACAGTCATGTAATTTAAAGTAGGGTATGCTACCAACAGAGTAGTACTGACATACACCTTCTATACCCCCTTCATGAGTATGATAGTTATCTTAACAGCTTAGTTGAAACCCCCATTATATCCAGTACTTTTCTACTGGGGAACTTTAACCTATCCATCAGTAAACTGGCTAATCTACACCACAAGTGGTCATCATTCCAGTACTTCTTGACATAAGTGGACCATCATTTTCCTTGACCTTGTTCTAACACACTATTTATTTATATATATATATATATATATATATATATATATATATATATATATATATATATATATATATATATATATATATATATATACTTGCACACCTCTATATGTATCCTTTTCCCTTGTTAAATTAGACCATAAATCAGCAGCCTTTTCTTTTAAAACTGGTGGTTACTGGCCTTCAGTTCTGTGCTTAGAGGCTTATCAAAAGCAAGCCATCTTCAGTTACTTGATGACCTGAATAAATTCCACTGTAAGCCTCCTCTGGATCTTGTTGTCATAACCACTGCCTGTGCTTTTGACTTCTACTCCCTCAGAAATAGTTTTGTTAATACTGCAGTCCCTATCTACGGTAAGTATAATGAGAAATTTAAAAACAAACCGTGAAGTGCGCAAGAGAAAAAAACAAAATCTTTCTTGTAAGAAGTCTCATTCTGTGTACTTTTGAAGCACACTTGAGCAAACCTGTTGTTGTTGTTTGTCTTTCGTCTTTTCCCGGTAAGGGGTCGCCACAGCGGAACTCCGGTCCGCTAATGATTGGCAGTAGATTTTTACAAAAGCCGAGGTGCCAGCTCGACGCCCAACCTTCAACGAAGGCATGCCCATTTACGCATGCGTGTCTTTCGAAACATTACCCAACCGCGGCGAGAACATGCAGACTCCACAGAGAAGGCACTCCTAAGCCAAGCTGAGAATCGAACGGGAGAACCTCTTGCTGTGGGTTAACAATGCTACCGCCGTACCACTGCGGCATACACTTAAGCAAACCTGTGAAAAGTTTTAAAAGAACTGTTTGGTAGCTCAAAGCTGAATATGAATTGAAAATAGCCAAAAAAAAAAAAAAAAAAAAAAAAACTACAATTTTTTCCTTACTTGGCTAGTTCCGAAAATTAAGAACTAGCACCCAGCAGTGTTCACAGCTATACCGAAGTAATACTGGCTCACCTTAACCCTAAGGAAATAGCTATTATCTTAGCTGACAAACTTAGTACAAATTTTACTCCACCCACAATTAATAGCTATTCCACCCCGTTTAATTAATATGGACCCTGTCCTCTCACCTCTCAAAAACACCCCATTCATGGACTCGGTTAAACAACCAGGTTGCATCATTAGTACCAAATGTGGCCCATCTGAATCTGTACTTAATCTCTTTAATTGATGTGTCTCCACTGCTTGACGAGTTTACGTTTGCTACTTCTACTACTTTTGTCTGATCTGATTAATATACAGTGATTAACTAGAGATATATAGACTGAAAATCTTCCACACAGAGAAGATGTTCTTCATCTCACATTGCTGCAGTCCTAACACTTGGGGTAGTCCGCTGTCCCAGTCGGCCCGAATACCAAAGTATAAGGCTGGCGTGTTTTGCCGCATGGTCCGATGCAGAAGCAGTATTGCGAGTGCAGGTTGGCGTTCTGAAATTTTCTGAAGTCGGAGTTTCAGACCGAATCAAAGTTGGCTAAGTACCCCGTTGGGGAATATTTTGTTTTTTTCTTGCCTCAGTATTTAACCGGATGTCAGAAAAAGTGAATAACTGTATTTCTTGTGAAACAGATACCTCATAGGGATTACCTTACCTTGTATATACCTTCCTTAGGGCCTGAGCACGGCGTTGTTGGATGTCGCTCTTGTGCTAGATTTAACAAACACTATAAAGAGAAGATTAGACTGTGCCAGGTTAGTTTTTGGCGTTGTAATTATAAAATGCCGTCGGATGCTCCGGCGCTTAAAAGCGGAAGGACAAAGCAGTAAAGCCTAGGTTGGAAGAACCGTCTGTCCGGACGTCGGTTCTTTAGAGGCGGCTCAGTGGAGCGGAGGTTCTGCCAGAAGTTTCCTTGGAGTCTCAGGAGAGACTTTACTGTTACAAGAGGTGTCCTCTCAGGAGGTAGGCCAGGCTGAGGGGCTTCTCAGGTAGCTGTTCTCCCTCCCTTCCTAAGGTGGTTGGGCCCTCCCTTCTGTTTCCAAGGCTTCTTGAGAGGCAGGCCAGGTTTAACTTCAGTGGGTGTCTCTCCTAGTTCTTCAGGGTCTCTGCCTAAGAAACATATGCTTAAAATGGCAGAAGATTTGATTACTATGATTAGAGGTTCTATGCCCCTCCTGATAAGAGGCCTAGGGTGGAACCTGAGCTTGAGAGTTTTGAGCAGTGTTGGAGGCTTCTGAGTCTTGGCTGAAGACTTACAGGAGTATCCTCCTTATTCTGATTCTGATGTAGATGATTCTACTCCTTGCTTCTCCTCCTGAGGATTTTTCTTTTCAGAGACTCTTCATTCCATGAGGAGCATTTTAAATGGGAAGGTCAAGATTTCTCTGATTCCAGGAAAAGGCTTAGGAGTTTTGTTTTACCCCAGCATAGGCCTTTGGCTATTCCTCCTGTACTGGATGTGGTGGAAGATGTTTTGCAGAGGCTTCCTGAATCCTGATTCTTTGCCTCCTGCCCCAGTTAAAGATAGGTATTATAGGGTGCCTGAAGCTCATAAGTATCTTTTTAAGAGTCCTAGGGCAGACCCAGAAACTGTTTCTCAGGGGCCTAAAGGTGTTAAGGCTTCTGTGGTTAAAAATCCTGTTCCTCCTGATAAAGAGGCAAGGGCTTTGGATAGATGGGGAAAGAAGGTGTATACTTCTTCCACTTTAGCCATGAGGGCTTTCAATTGCCAGTTCCACATGTTAAAATACCAAAATTATCTCCTTTCACAATTGAAGTCTAAGGTGGATACTCTGGGAAGGTATTGAGTGTAAAGAGTTGCAGGATTTAGTTCATGTTTCTGAACAGGTGGGTAAGCATTCTTTGCAATGTGGTTTTGATGCTGTACAGGCCTCTTCGAGGGTGGCTGCCACTGGTTCTGTTCTTGCCTGGTTGAGGGATCAGAATTTGGCTGAGCATGTTAAGACAAGGATTTTAGATGCTCCGTTACAATCTGATGTGTTGTTTGGTTCCTGTGGAAGCAGTTTTAAAGAAAATGGAGGGCAAGGCTAAGTCTATGCAGACTGTTAAAGATTTTTACAGGTTCAGCCTCCGAGTTTAGTAGAAATTGGCCTACTAAGGGGTGGACATATCCTTCTTATGATTCCCAGTCTAGGGGTAGGTCTAGGCGTGGTAGGGTGAGAGCTCAAGGTTCTTTTAGGCCTAGAACAGGAGTTCACCTGCTCAGTCTTCTGGTGAGGGCAGGGGTCAGTCCTTTCGTAAACAGACCCAATGACCTGCCTTTTCAGCTGACAGAGCCTTCTCGTCTGGCAGCACCTTTGGGAGGAAGGCTGGCACTTTTCAAGAAAATTGGAATTTAATTACCCAAGACAGATGGGTATTGGATATCATTCACCACGGTTACAGGTTTTATTTCCATACCTTGCCTCCTTTCAAAGGCATGCCAGATATTCCTCCTCTACAAAAGAAAGAGGCCCACAAGCAAATTTCTCTGTTACTCCAAATAGGGGCCATTCAGCCGGTTCCTGTGCCAGAAAGGGGCCTAGGATTTTATTCTCCTGTTCCTAGTACCAGTGGAGACCAATTTTGGATTTATCTATCCTCAACACTTATCTGGACATTCCCAAGTTCAAAATGTTGACGTTACAACAGCTTTTACCTCTGCTGGGAAAAGATCACTGGATGGTAACTTTAGATCTCAAGGAGGCTTACCTTCATGTGCCTATCAGATAAAGTTGGAGGAAGTATCTGCGGAATTTTCATTATCAGTTCACTGCATTGCCCTTTGGCTTATCTACTAAAGTTCTGGCTCCAGTGCTAGCTTACTTCAGGCTAAAAGGAATACAAATCTATCCTTACTTGGGCGACTGCCTGATTCTGGCTCAAGAAAAGGAAGACCTTTTCAGCATTTGGATTATGTGATAGCAGTGCTAAGATGCCTGGGGTATTCTAAATAAAGTCCAGTCTAGTACCCTCTCAAGACATGTGCTTTCTGGGTGTGAGACTGAATACAGCAACCCAGATGGCCTTTTAACCCGGACAAACAAAAATCTTTCCCTTTACTTCCATCAACTATCTCTTCAGTCCGGGCTGACTGCAAGGACAGTCCTTCAAGCCTTAGGGTTCATGGCATCTTGTATTCTGGTGCTTCCCAATGCCAAACTGCATATGAGGAAGCTGCAATGGTATCTCAAAAATGTATGGACACAGCACTGCCAGGATTTGGACACTGTCATTCAAATAATACCTTGCATTCAAAGGAATTTTGTGGTGGGCTCAGGAATGTCCCCTCAACCAGGGACTCTCTGTGACCCGGCCAGAGGCGAGTCAGATTCTAACGACAGATGCCTCAGACATAGCTTGGGGAGCTCATCTGAATGGAAAGTGGATACAAGACAAGTGGCCTGCCAGACTACAGCATCTACATATCAACATGAAGGAGATGTTAGCAGTCCAGTTTGCATTAATGGCTTTCAAGGAGTTACTTCTTCCAGGGCAGGTGTTGATTCTAACAGACAACACGACTGTCATGTGGTACATCAACAAACAAGGGGGAACACATTCTTATCCTCTATGCAGGCAAGCAATGATTTTGTGGGAGACTGCGCTCAGCTTGCAACTAAATCTTCAGGCAAGGTTTCGGGAGCACAGAACTCCTTAGCAGATGTGTTAAGCAGGCAAATCATGGATCCCCACAGTGGAAACTGGATCTTCATGTATTTCGGGAATTGGCAGTGTCATGGGGAACTCCAGACATAGATCTGTTCGCTTCTCCACTAAACCATCAGCTGCCAAAGTTTTGCACAAAAGGTTTCATCACACAACTTGGAAAGTGGATGCTCTTTCTTTCAGTTGGAAAAATCTTCATGTGTATGCCTTTCCACCTCTGCCTCTCCTCCCAAAGGTACTCCTGAAGGTCAGACAAGACAAGCCAAGGATGATTTTAATAGCTCCAGATTGGCCTCGGCAACACTGGTACCCATTACTGAGGAGTCTGGTAAGGATGCCTCCATGGCCTTTACCTTTGATTCCACACCTATTGTCTCAGAGGGACGGTCATCTACTCAATGTCAAGCTGCACTCTCTCCATCTAACAGCCTGGCATATTCTGTTTTGAACCACAGCAGGTCTCAACTTCCTCAACAAGTTTTGAATGTGATTATGGAAGCCAGAAGACCTAGTACAAGGTAAAAATGGAAGATTTTATTTTGGAGTGCAGCAAAGGATTTGGAGGTTTCTGAGCCTAATTTGAGTGTGGCTCTTCAATATCTTACTGAGTTATTGGACAAAGGTTTGTCTTTCTCTTCCATTAAGATTCATGCTGCAGCAATTTCAGCTCACTATGATTGTGACCCACCATTGTTTTCTCATCCTTTGTTCAAGCAATTTCTTAGAGGGGCAAAGAATATAAGACCCCCGTGGGGCTCCTACTCCTGCTTGGGACCTCAATTTTGTGTTGGAGAAACTTACTCTACAACCTTTCTACTGCTGAATTGAAATACTTGTCATGGAAGACTGCTTTTTGTTGGCCATTACTTCTGCAAGAAGGGTTTCTGAATTACAGGCCCTTATGGCGGTTGAGCCTTTTGATTTTCCATAAGGATAGGGTATCATTCATTACTAATCCTTCCTTTATGCCTAAGGTGGTCTCTAGTGTGGCTTTAAACCAAACTATTCATTTGCCTACCTTTTATGCAGATCCCCAAAATAAGGGGGGAAAGATTTTGCACACTTTAGATGTACACAGGCAGTTGCGTTATTATTTAAGCAGGACTAGGGATTTTAGGCAGTCTCAGCAGTTGTTTGTTTCTTTTGCTTTGAGTTCTCAGGGCAAGCCTGTGTCAAAACAAACTATTTCTAAGTGGATTGGGTTTTGCATTGCATTTTGTTTTTCCCATCATGGCAAGGAGATTCCAGCTGGGATTAGGCCTCATTCCACTAGGGCTACTGCCACTTCAACAGCATTTCTAAGGGGTGGCAACTAAGGATATTTTGGAGGCAGCTACTTGGAGTTCAGTGCATACTTTCTAAGCATTACCACCTTCCTCTCTACTCTAAATCTAGGGCTGGTTTTGCCACGGCTATTTTGCAGGGCATGTTGACAGCTCCAGCTTCTTTTGTGATTTGCCAGCCTCCTTACCTCTGCTTTGGGATTCTACCCAAGTGTTAGGACTGCAGCAATGTGAGATGAAGAACATAGTACAGTTTGGTACCTACCATAAATGTAGATGTTCAAGATCCACATTGCTGCAGTCCCTCTGTGTTTAGGGTGGTGTGTGGGTGGGGTTGTACTTTGTAAATTTGTTTATATTGTACATATATTTGGTACAGGAGTGTTTGGTGTTTTTGGTTTTGGCCTTATCTTTTAGGGTCTTCTGACATCTGGGGCAAGAAAAGACTGAGGAAATGGCGTCGGTCATGCGCATTTGTACCCTGGCGTCCTGGCGTCAGACTAATCCTTGACGGTATTCGGGCCGACTGGGACAGCGGACTACCCCAAGTGTTAGGACTGCAGCAATGTGGATCTTCGAACATCTACATTTATGGTAGGTACAAAACTGTACTTTTCTTATATGGTTTATCATCACCTTAAGCCCTTTTATCTACAAACAAATGCAGACTTCATTAGAATTCTCTCATTTGGGAAGGCCTTCTGTCTGTCTTAATTTCCTCCTTTTTTAATCCAAAGATCATAAATTCACCTTTACTCCCGTCTCATCTGACCCATTATTGAATACAGTGTCCCTTTTGGCTTGTTTGTCTAAATGTATTACTCAACTTGAGTATCTAGAGATTCCTAACCGCTAAGTCCACTTATCTTTAATCTGGGAAAACTGACTGACCTCTCTATAAACTCTTGTCTGTTACAGACTCCTCTGTGAGATCAGTTTCTGGCCTTTTGAGACATGAAAGGGAACAGAATGTTTTTTCACATACCTGGTTAAAAGAACTAAACATTCATCAACAAATACATAAGGCACGTTAGCATTATAGGTTCATATCCCAGTGTATCCCCCACCTTTGGAGCAAGTTTCTACTACGTATCAAGCAGAGTAGCACCCTTGCCACCTTCCAGGCAGATCTAGATAATTGGATGGACAGCATCAAATGTTCCCCCTTGTCTATCCTATATTGCCACCCTCCAGGTTGGAAGGAAGTTTTGAATATGGTTTATTGGCTAGGCTTGTGGTGGTCTGCAGATTGATTGCCTGGCTATGAACCATTTTGAAAGTCTTGCAATGATTTGGTTGTCCATTACACACTGCGGATGCTTTGTGGAGGTAAAAAGTATACAGACACACATTCTTTCCATGTAACCAGTGATTTGGGTGAATTGTGCATCCATCTTTGTGCAGAGTTGTTTGTCTGTATAGGAGTTGCATTGAATGATATTTATTTATTGACCTTTGTTTACCAGGAATTCCACTGGGCCAATTGAAGCCCATTTTCAGTGGAGACCTGGGGAGAAAAGCACCACAAGAAACACAAATAGAATATATAGTACATCACAAGGCACATTTTGAGTATATACAGCACACACTTGATAAACTAATTACAGTGTAGTACAACTATAGTTGTGGAAGTATGGGTGAATGTAAATGCCTATAGACACACAAGCCAATTACAATGTAGTGCAGCTGTAGTTGACATAGTAGTATGGGTGAATATAAAATGCTTAGCACCGAGATGACAGAGGTTTAAACCTAGGAAGGACTTTAAGATGCTATAGCAGTGATGATGCAGAAGTTGTAGTATATAAGAGGAAAATGAATAGAAGAATTTGAGAGGGAATATTTAAGAAGTTGTAAGTGATAACCGTAGAGGTAAGAGGGGTAAGAGTAATAAAAATGGAGGTCAGGAGAGAAAGTTGTTAGTAGTAATGGGTAAAGAGAGAGTGTGTGTGAAGTGTTTTTGTACTTGAGATAGACCTATAGAAAAATATGGATTACAAAGGAGAATAAGGGGAGTGGTAAAAAGGCACTGTGGTCTTAAGTAATGGCTGGAGTAGGCTTAGTGCAGTTACAGATCCATTTGGAGTGAAGGTTATGCGTAGGGCGGATGTCCTTCAAGAATGCAACTGCAGTCCTAACATATGGGTTGTCCTGCCTCAGGCAGCCCTCGGTCGGCCGGATTCCAAAGTCTAGGTCCGACGTCGGCTGATGTCACCTCCTCCCCGACGTCAGAGCGGCAGGGGTATAAAAGTATCAGCCGACGCCATCTTCCTCAGTCTTTCTTGCTGCCCGGTGCCCGAAGCAGAAGCAGTTCGCAAGTGCCGGTCGGTCAGCTCCTGTGTTTTTCGTATCCGAAGTCATCAAAAAAGCTAAGTACCCCGTTGGGGATCTTTTTTCTTGGCTCAGCCGATGTCAGAAAAAACTGAAAAAGTTAATAACTGTTTGTCTTGTGGTAAACAAATACCTCATAAGGATTTCCATTCTTACTGCCTCGGCCCAGACCACGACGTCTCGGCCTGTGCCGCCTGTGCTCGCTTCAATAAGCGCACCCTCAGGCGCCGGGCAGAGTTTGCTGAAGACTTTTTTGGCGACAAATTCTCCTATACCATGCCGTCGGAACAACCGACAACTCATATTTCCAAAAAACGGAAGGGCCGGGACCGACATCCTCGGCCCGCAACTTCCACCGACTCCACGCCAAAAATTACCGCGAGTGCATCGGTCTCTTCTGAGGCGGTTCCTCCTCCGCTCCTGACCGACAACACCGCTTTACCGATTACTCCGGCCCCGGAGCCTGCGCTGGTGCTGGTGGTTGATTTTCCTCCAGATTCTGAAGCCCAGGATTTACCGGAGACCATACCAGTGGACAAGGTTACTCCAGCACGTGGGGCAGCTAGGCCCCCTATGTCTATGTCTATCAAGGCCTACACATGTGCTAAGGCTGCTAGCCAGGCTAAGTCTCACCCTGTTAAAGCTCTGCCTCAGCCCACTACTGTTAAACAAATCATGTCTTTAGCTGCAGATTTAATTTCTTTAATCAGAGGCTCCCAGGCCCATCCGGAAAGAGGATCTCAGCCTCCTTCTGACAAAAGGCCCAGGGTTGAGCATACTGACACCCTTTCTTCAGATGAAGCCTCTGGTGACTCTGATCACTCAGATACCCAGGAAGGGTCCTTCCAGGCCTACGAGGATTCTGATGTGGAGGATTTTATCCCCTCTGCCTCTCCTCCTGAGGATATTTCCTTTGGGGAAGTTCTTCACTCCATGAGGGAACACTTTACTGGCAAGGCCAGGAATACTCCGGTTCCAGGAAGCGGTTTCGTACCTCGCTTAAGCTACCACAGCACAGGCCTTTAGCTATCCCTCCAGTGCTTGATGTTCTGGATGATGTGTACTCAGATTCGAGTGCTTCTCCTGATTCACTCCCTCCTGCTCCTGTCAAGCCGGACAGATACTACAGGGTTCCTGAAACTCATAAACATTTCTTTAAGGCTCATGCTGTTGATCTTGAAACAATTTCCCAGGGGCCCAAGGGGGTGACTACATCCACGGCCAAGAATCCCTTGCCCTTAGACAGGGAAGCTAGGTCCCTGGAGAGGTGGGGAAAAAAGGTTTATACCTCAACCACACTGACTGTGAGAGCCCTCAATTGCCTTTTTCATATGTTTCAGTATCAGGATTTCTTGATGGATGACCTGCAGAAAAAGTTAGCCTCTCCTAAGCCTTTAGATAGGAAGGCCTTGCAGGATGTGGTTCACAACACACAGCAGGTTAGCAACCATTTTCTTCAGTGTGGATATGATGCATTGGAAGCTTCATGTAGGGCAGCTATGACAGGGGCCGTCATACGTAGACATGCATGATTAAAAGAACAGCCATTACCAGATCATGTTAAAGCAAAGCTTCTAGATGCTCCTCTGGAAAAGCACAAGCTATTTGGTACTAATGCTCAGGATGTGTTGAAGTCAATTGAGGAAAAGGCTAAATCAGTGCAAACAGTCAAGGATTTCCTCCAGGTTCAGCCTCCTAGGTTCAGCAGGAATTGGCCTTCTAAGAATTGGTCCTTTCCGGACACTGACAAATTTCAAAGGGGAAAAAACAGGTGTGGCCGAGGAAGAGGGCAATACAGAGGCTCCTACCGGGGACGCCAGTGGCAACCGACTAATCAGAGAGGTGGTGCAGGGACTTCCCCTGCCCCACAGGGACAATCACAATGACTTGCCTTTGACACCGCCGACCAAGGCTCAAAGAGAAGCACCTTTAGGTGGAAAATTATCCTTATTTTCAAAAAACTGGCACATCTTAACAAAGGACAAATGAATTCTGGACATAATAGACCAAGGCTACAGGTTCCACTTCCATACATTACCAACAAGACAAGGCATGCCAAACCTGCCACAAAATCAAAGGGCAGAGGCATTTGAACACATTTCAAAGCTGGAACAAATCAAAGCAATAGAAAAGGTTCCTCCTCAGGAACAAGGCCAGGGATTTTACTCAAGACTGTTCCTTGTTCCAAGAAAAGAAAAGCAATGGAGACCTATACTGGACTTGTCCGCTCTAAACACTTTTCTCATTGTACCAAAATTCAAAATGCTAACGCTACAGCAACTCCTTCCCATGCTGGGCAAGGGGTCTTGGCTGGTTACTCTGGACCTCAAGGAGGCATACCTGCATGTCCCAGTCAGACACAGTTGCAGAAGATACCTTGCAGGGTCAGAGCATTATCAATTCTCAGCATTGCCCTTGACATCTACTGCCCAGAGTATTCACGAAATGCCTGGCATCAGTAATTGCACATTGCAGACTCCAGGGGATACAAATATACCCTTACCTGGACGACTGCCTTGTACAAGCGGACAGCAAGCAAGCCTTGACAAAAAACTTGAATTATGTCATTCACTTACTACAGGCTTTGGGATACACAGTCAACTTACAAAAATCAAAACTACTGCCATCCCAACAAATAACTTTTCTAGGAGCCAAACTAGACACAGAATCTCAAATGGCTTACCTCACAGAAGAGAAGCAAGAACAACTACCACATTACTTCAAAAGCCTAGCAAAGTTCACCCAGATGACTGCAAGGAAAATCCTGCAGGCCCTGGGTTTCATGGCATCCTGCATTCTACTGATTCCACTGGCAAGACTACACATGAGAAAACTACAATGGTACCTAAAAAATGTATGGTCTCAACACAGCCACAACTTAGAAGCAATTATCCCACTCATCCCATGTCTACAAAGGGAATTTTTGTGGTGGGCCCAAGCAAGCCAGTTAAACAAAGGTATGCCTTTCAACAAGCCTCAAACAAGCCAAACCATTACAACAGACGCCTCAGACCATGGATGGGGGGCGCACATGGAGGGCAGATGTATTCAAGGGCAATGGACTCCCTAGGAAGTACATCTGCACATCAATCAAAAAGAGATGTTAGCAGTAATGCATGCAGTCGAGGCTTTTGGAAAATATCTTTAGCAAGGCCACCTACTAATAAGAACAGACAACACCACTGTTATGTGGTACATAAACAAGCAGGGAGGTACTCATTCTTACCCCCTTTGCAGACTAACAATGACTCTGAGAAAAATCCCTGAAATTGAACATACAGCTACAGTCCCAGTTTGTTCCGGGCAGGGACAATGTTCTAGCGGACAGTCTAAGCAGAAACATCTTGGATCCACATGAATGGATGTTGCATCCAGACATTTTTGCACAAATAACTTCTGCATGGGGGAGGCCGGACGTAGACCTCTTTGCCTCCCACCTCAGTCATCATCTGAAAAAGTTCTGCACGAGGTCACATCATCCGCAAGCCTGGAAAATAGATGCTCTCTCATTCAGCTGGAACTCTCTCAAAATCTATGCATTCCCACCTCTACCATTGATGACCAAGGTGTTACTGAAGATCAAAGCAGAGCAACCGAAAGGCATCTTAATAGCTCCAGATTGGCCAAGACAGCACTGGTATCCACTACTAAGGAGCATAACTTGCACCAAACCGTGGACCCTGCCTCTATGATATCCACTCTTGACTCAGCACAATTACAGGACGGTTCATCCAAACCTGCAAACTCTGCGGCTGACAACTTGGAGGGTCCCATGATGTCTCCGCATATCTCTTTCTCCAAGAAAGTTCAACAGATATTATTGGAAGCATGCAGACCTTCCACCAGAAAAGCTTATCCGGCCAAATGGAAGAGATTCAGCATCTGGAATACCAACAAGGGACAGGATGCATCAGTAATGAACATTCCACAGATATTGGAATACTTGGCAGACATGCTGCATAATGGACTTTCATATTCTTCCATAAAAATACATGCTTCAGCAATTTCAGCAAGATACAACACCGATCCTCCTGTGTTCTCACATCCTTTGCTAAGACAATTTCTAAGAGGGGTAAAGAATATCAAGCCTCCCAGAAAACCACCAGTGCCTGCATGGGACCTCAATTTCGTGTTGGAAAAATTAACTCTTCCTCCCTTTGAGCCAGCAGCATCTGCAGAATTACAATTTCTTTCCTGGAAAACAGTTTTCCTGTTGGCAATAACCTCTGCAAGGAGAGTTTCGGAGATACAGGCCCTCATGGCAGTTCCTCCATTCCTCATTTTTCATCAGGACAGGGTTTCTTTAAGAACCAATCCTCCTTTTATGCCAAAAGTGATTTCCAGGGTGTCTCTAAATCAAGCAATTCACCTGCCTACTTTCTTCCCCAATCCTCAAAATAAAGGGGAAAAACTGCTGCACACTTTGGACATTCATAGACAACTGCGCTACTACTTGGACAGAACTAAGGCCAACAAAGTCTGACCAACTATTTGTAGCTTACGCTCCTGGGGTACAAGGAAAAGCAATTTCCAAACAATTTCAAAATGGATTGGACATTGCATCAGATTTTGTTATTCCTACCATGGAAAGGGTGTGCCAGCCTATGTCAGACCACACTCCACCAGAGCTACAGCCACCTCCACAGCCTTCCTAAGAGGGGTGGCTACAAGGGACATTCTAGAAGCTGCTACATGGAGCTCCGTGCATACATTCTCCAAGCACTACAACCTCCCTTTATATTCCAGATCCCGAGCAGGCTTTGCTTCGGCAGTCCTGTAGGGCATTTTAGCTACACCATCCTTATCTTAGAGCCTACCACCCCCAGCTTGGCTATGGTATTCAACCCATATGTAAGGACTGCAGTTGCATTCTTGAAGGACATAGTACAGTTTTGTACCTACCATAAATGTAGATGTCCGATAGATATGCAACTGCAGTCAGGTTTTCCCACCCTCCTTCCCCTCTGTACATTTGGTCCACTTCCCTCCTTCTATACTTAGCTGGGGATATCTTTTATGGTGTATCTGTTTATTGCTATTGTGTATGTCTGGAAATTTTTTATCCAGTTCTAATTTTAGCCTTCCTTGGAGGGCACCTGGCATCTGGGGCAAGAAACACTGAGGAAGATGGCGTCTGCTGATACTTTTATACCCCTGCCGCTCTGACGTCGGGGAGGAGGCGACATCCGCCGACGTCGGACCCAGACTTTGGAATCCGGCCGACCGAGGGCTGCCTGAGGCAGGACAACCCATATGTAAGGACTGCAGTTGCATATCTATTGGACATCTACATTTATGGTAGGTACAAAACTGTACTTTTTGAAGGAGGCAGTGCATTGGGTTGTGCGAATGGCTGGAGGAATGCTGTTCCAGATTTTAGATGTTACCCAGAAATGTAGTAGCTGACCAGTGAGTAGTATATATATTGTTTATGACATGTCCCAAAGTGAAGGAGATTTGTTCCAATGTAGTTCATTAAGTTAGTTACCGATAAGTTATTTACTTTGTTTTGTAAGCAGATAGAAAGGGAGGAAAGAAAAACTGCAAATTGTTCATTGTTGTCCAAGAGTAATGAGAAAATCTTTCAGTAGTTTGGTAGAGCAGTATCTTGATCTGTAACTTGCTTTCTTTTTAAATATTTTAGTAACTGCGAAGTGCTGACAACACTAACCCCAGACACAGGACGGATTCTGTCGAAGCTACACACAGTTCAGCCTAAAGGGAAAATTAATTTTTGTACAGGAATCAGAGTTGCTCATGTAAGTGTTGATTTTTACCATTATTGTAATTTTAATTAATATCTGCCAGCAGTATTTACATGAGTCAGTTCAGTTAATCATTAATGGAGAAATAGACTTGTTGCCCCCATCCTGCACTTGCATGCAGTGAAGACCACTGCTGTGGTCCTGTAAGTTGGGTCACGTCTTTCATGAGGTTGGGGTGGAATTAATATAAGTCGATGAACATTGCAAAGTTCATGTTTTTGTGATTTATTTTCCATTTTTTTACCACAGAATGTAGGAGGACTTGCTACAGAGAGTCAATTTTTTTTTTTTTTTTAATCTGATGTTTGGGCCTTTTCACTCGAGCAGCTGATACCCATAATCCCCGTCACCTTGTGGCACAGAAGTGAAGTTCAAGTTGCCCCCTCATATAGGGACAGCCTCAGAGAAGGAGGAACCTGAATGGAGACTTTGCCTTCCATTGGGTTAGGTAGGGAAGTCAGGGTAGTCGTTTTGTGGTGTTATCCTTGGTAACAGCTTAGAATTGTGTGCTAGGTCTACAGCTCCCCCTCTGTTGCTACAGCAAGTGTAATGTGTAGTACCCATTGTGCTTACCCTTAGATAGTTGTATGTTTTCACATGACCACATATTTTTTTGGCTGGAGTGAAAGTACTCTGTCTCTGTTTCCCTTGCTTAGTTCTTATGCATATGTGCTCCTTTTCCTAAAGGAGCTCTTGTGGCAGGACTTGGCCAGCTTCCTTTCCTGCTGAGTCCATACCTTTCCTAGTTTGTTCCTCCAGGTGTCTGCCAAGAGATCAAAGCCAAATCGTTTGGGCCACAGTCAAGGCTTTATTCTTGTACAACAATGGGCTGGCCAAAAATACTGTGGACTTTGTTGTGAATGTCTTTTTGCCTTTCTATTTTGTCATGGTCTGTTTTTGCTTTAATTCCCAGGGGCCTTTGCTAACACGGTTTCCATTCTTGGAAAACATTGGGAAATTCTTAACAGCTTCACTGTGCTGTGGATCTACTCCAGCTCTTCATGATAGCAGAGGGAACCAATTAATTGTAGTAGACACATGTTAAAGTACAGATCGTAGAGTGGAAGGATTGGCGGTGTGTTGCCATGCCTGCTTGTCGTTTTACTGTAGCACCCAGTCTTTCACTCATCTCTGAATTCTGCCATATCTTAAAAGAGTAGAAGGTAATTTATGATCATCTAATACCTATGCAGTACAGCTAAATTGGATGCCCATAATAGTGAGCATTCCTGAAGTTCAGAAATACTGCTTTGTAGCTGTTCATAAGTTCTACAAAGCTGGTAACTGGGCTCCATTTAAAATTCCTGTTTTCTACATGGTAGGATACCTTAAGTTGTACTGATGGATAGGTGGAGTTTTGACACTTAAGACATTTTTGGTACTTGAAATTAAGTTATTTACTGAGCAAAATAAAGTGGGATTTCATCTTATAAAAATGTGAAGATGTAACTATATTTATCCCGTATTGTGTTTTTTGGCCTTACTAAGGATGAAAGGCATAATTTGTACTTAGTGAGAGATGCTATGTAGAGTTCACAGGCATTCATGAAACAGTTGCAATTGATCCATGTTCCTCTACTTTCCTGCTGCAACATTGTCGTTTTTTATTTAATACCTTGAATTATCACTTGTGACATAAGTCACATATGCAAATTTACATTTATATAAACGTAATCAAACTGTATTAACAAGTTAACATTAACAAACATTATACTTCACAAATACTACTATATATCATATAACCTAAGCAGCATTAAATAAATTATTCAATTCCTACTCCTTTTTTAAACAAGAAACATCCTTATTAAACCATTACTTATGACATAAGAAATCACGCATTCATATAAATGAAAACAAACCACACAGACACAACCCTAGTTGCAAGCAGTTTGCATCACAAACCATACTGACACCCTTCCAGTTGCAAACATTATACATCACTTATCTATCCAATCGTTTTCAAACATTACATAGCTCATTTAAGGCCTGACTTCTTTTAAACCTCCATTCCTTCCCTCTGTTATTCCCATGTTTTCCTGTGTAGTTTGCTCCTGCCCTTTTCTAAATATCTCAATTCCAGTTGTTTTATCTGTTGCTATATTTACTACTTCTAATATAGTTAATTTCGATTTCGAGTTCCATTTTCTAGTAACTGCTTTTTTAGCAGCCACCATAATTAGACACAGCTGGACCCTTCCATGTCTAGGCAATTCCGATTTTGTATCGTAGCTTAGAAAAATCCATCGCTCTCGTCACACCAGTGTGCCCACTCTGCATCTCTGACAGTACATCCTACAAGGAATTGTTAAAGTCCGCCAACCCACCACATTCCCAGAAGCTGTGTTCCCAAGTGCCTCTTTCTTCACTGTCACACCTCCAGCATTATTGTTTACCTGAGGAAAAATTCTTTGGAGTCTACTTGGGGTATAAAAATATCTATGTAAATATTTTCAAGCAAAAATCCTAAATCTTCTAGATTTTATTGCATATTTGGGAGACATACTTTGTGAATTGCTTATCCAAGCCCTCTTCCCAATCTTTTCCAACCTCCTCTGATTGATTCTTATAGTTATCATACTATATTTTATATGCTGTACTAATTGCTTTTTCAATGGCAGTTTCTGTTCTACAGAAAACTCTACCAGTGCTGGTGTTTCATTTTGGACTGCTGTATTTCTTTCTCTTTGCCTGTACTCTGATATCAGTCCTGGATAGGGAAGGCAATTTCTAACCTGCAGTCCAAATTCTTGGCCTCTTCCCATTCTATTGCCGTCACCTCTCTAGATATTTGCTCCCAATATCTTAGTTCCTTTGCCGGTTTTCTCCAGTAAATTCCAGCCCCATGTTGCTGATTGTCTATATCCCTAATTGTATTCATCCATATTGGCAGCATCTCCTTTCTCCTTTCCTGTGTTGGCTTAGTTCTTAGAATACATTCTGCGAGTTTGTGGATATAATGATTTGTATGATTATTGTTGCTGTCTTTTTAAAGGCCTGCATCCAAAATCCCAGACTGTCCTTGAGCCTTCCCCCTGTTTCAACATCATCCCTTTCCACTTTGAATTATAGTTTTCTGCTTGTGATCTGTGTAGGGTTCTTAACTGTGTAGCTCTGAAATACCCCTTCAGATTGGGGAGAACCAATCAGCCCTGTTCTACTAGAAGAATTAGTTTTATCCCACTTGACTCTTGACGTTTTGCCCTCCCAGATAAAGTCCTTCAGCTCTTTATTAATTGCTGTCCACAACTTCTCCTCTGGTTGATAAAAATATGACTGACCTGTGTAAGAGACTAAAGGGACTAAAAACATTTTGACTGCTTGTATCTTACTATCCAGATCCATTTAACAAAGCTTCAGTTTTCTGTTTTTGTTTTATCTTTTGTTTAGTCTCTTCCAACATATCCTTTGCTGCCACACTAGAATCATTTGTAATCCATACTCCTAAATACTTGATTTAATCATGTCCCCATAAAAACGGATATTGCTGAACAACCAATTCGTGTTTGGGTACATAATTTACTGCTATTGCCTTTGTTTTAGCTTCATTAATTTTGATCCCAAAAAGATTTGAAACTGTATCAAAATGTTCCACAACACTGTAATGTCTCTTTCTGGTTTTGTCAGGTATAAAATAATATCCTCTGCAAATAGAGCCCGCTTTTCTTGACTACCATAACAGTTATATCCTTGAATTTCTGAGTCCCTTATTTTCTTTGCCAGTGGTTCTAAATATAATGCAAATAACAAAGGGAAAGATGACACCCCTGCCTTGTTCATCTGCTCAAGCAGAAGTTATCAGAGAGGACCCCATCCATTTTAATTTTCACCTCCAATCCCTCAAATATCCTTTTAATCAACCTTATATTTTTTCAGGAAGTGCAAATGCTTCCATTGTCCCTCTCATAAAATCCCATCTTACTCTGTCAGATGTTTTTTCTGCATCACGACCCACCAACACTACTGGTATTTTACATGTTAGTAAATGTTTGCCTCCCTTCCACAAAACCACATTGATCCATATCTATCAATTTTGGTATTATTTTTGTCATTCTTTTAGCATTACAGACATGAACACTTTTTATAATCATGGCTTAGTATTGAAATGGGCCTGTATGAAGCTGGGTCTGATGGATCTTTACCATCTTTAGCTATTGCAGCTACCACTGCTTTCTTCCAGGATGTTGGTGCATCTCCTCCTCTCTAAAATATTGTTAAAACCTTCCAGATCTTTACCTGTTTTTTTTCCCCTCCTAGCTTCGAAACTTCCACAGGAATACCATCTATTCCTGGGGCTTTTCCTGTAGGTTGGTTGTATATCAAAATTTGTATCTACTCTCCCGCTGTCCTAACTGTTATTAATTGACCCTCATCTACGGCATATTTAATTCTTACATAAACATTTCCATTTGTATCTTTTCTTGGTTTCCATATTTCTTTCCTTTATACAGACTTTCATAGAATTTCTGAAATATTTCTAATACCTCTACAGGATCTCTCATTACCTTTCTTGTTTATAGGCTCCTTAAGCTTGGCGACTGCCCCTTTACTTTCTGTTGCCCGAGTCATTGTGCTAAAAGTTTCCGTGCTCTGCTGTTATAAAAAAAAAAAAAAAAAAAAGGTGCTTAACAGCAATCTTTTTAAACTCGTGCTTATTATCGAGGTGTAATCCCTTATTTTTTGCTTAGCATTTTGCAGTTGATCCTGTTCTTGTTCTGTGAGATTCCCCTTATTCAGCAATACTTTAACATTTATCAGTCCCTCTAAATGATTCATGTGACATCTTAACCACAGCTGCCTTTTTTATTTCCACCCTGTTTTTAAACTTCACCTTAATTTTATCCCACGCCCTACCTGTATTTTCAGAAGAAATTTCTATCCTCTCTAATAGCGCCTAAAGTAATCTTTACTACACTTTCCTTAAATTCCTCTTTTTCAACAGAGAGGTGGGAAAGTGCTAATGTGTCATTATTTCTATTTCATTACCCTGTTTTCATTTTAGTTGTTGACACATGACCTGAAATAGTTATTGGGTGCGCATCAAGACCTTCAATTAAATGCACATGTTCCTGTGAAATGTAAATTCTGTCTAGCCTAGCCCAGTTGGTGGTTTGTCTTGTCTTGAAATGGGGGAGGAAATACTGACATGTTACAGTAGAGAATTCTGGTGTTCGTGTGCTTTTAACCAATTTGTTTTCAAACTTTCTATTGTGCTGCAGAGGGATATGCTAGTAAATTAATGAAGACTTAAATTTCTTAGAAGATTTGCTGAAATGTCCATTTTTCTTTGCAGCTGGCTTTAAAACACCGTCAGGGGAAAAACCACAAGATGAGAATTATTGCATTCGTTGGCAGCCCTGTGGAAGATAATGAGAAGGATGTGAGTTGAAAATCTTTTTTTTTTAAGGGAAAAAAAAACAAAAGATCCTGTCCTCCTCCAGAAAACTACTAGTAGTGGGTTTTTGCAGCCAGAATAGCACTCTGGTGTTGTGAAGTGGTTTACAGTTTTGCCCAGCAGCGTTAGATATGTTGTGTTTGTTTAACTGTAAATTGAGATAATCCGAGTACAGTGAAATAAGTAGGATATGCTGAATGACATTGTACAACTTGCTGGTGGATTTTGGGTTATGGTTCTCATTCGTTGTTACGGCAGCATTTTGCTGACTGTTAGTCGTAGATGTTTACAACCTGCTGTCTGAAAGCAGAATGAGTAATTAAAAAACTACATGAGGAATGGAACAGAAATGTATATTTCTGACTGTGTATATGTACAATTACATTGTCTGTACAAACATATATATATAATCACAAAGTGCATGCATGTCTGTGAATGTCTTTGTGATTATGGTTCATTTGAAAAAGTGGCAGCTTTCATTGAAACTACAAAACATTGAAACTCATTTCACTAAGTGTCACATACACTAAGGACCTGATTACAAAAGTCCTCCTGTCAGTTTAAGCGACTACTTACATTGAGAGCAACTCTTTTGGAATTGGGCCCCAAGTATGTCTCCGAAAGCACTTTTGTAGGAAGCAATGTCCACCCAATGCACTCCCACATCTGGGAGCCTCCTAACTTAGCAACTTTTTACAGGCTAACCTAGTTTTCAGTCAAACAAGATTTGGGCGTTTGTGGTCTGGATCAAGAACTTTCAATCAAATGGGCCACTACTTTTCTTTGCGGATGAAGTTAACTTTTTATCAAATGAGTAATATCTATATGTATGTGTTTGTGTGTATATATATATATATATATATATATATATATATATATATATATATTT
>NC_056741.1:1029599946-1029635549 GCF_019279795.1 Protopterus annectens
CCTTAAATGAGTCTGAAAATGTGCCGGACGGCAAACACCTCCACACTCTGGGCACAAATGTGGCACCAGGTTCCTGTGAATTCGGCAGTGTGCATTGAAACTGCAGGAATTGGGCATCAACATAGAGCATACACTACAGACCTGGAATTGAATTAGAATATCCTAGAGTCAAGAATTGTATATTAAATGATACAAAAGGCTTAAATGAACACTACAAGAGGAAACTGTATAATAGAACATTTAAACTTTAATATTCAAATCAGAAATAAAAACCGATAAATAAGACCTTACTATGTAACACTGCATCACGGACAGCACAGAAGACATCAAGTAATGCCAACAGAATACTATATTACTAAGTGAGCCAGTGGTTGATTTCAAATCAGTTCTAGTCAGTAGCAAATGACAGCAATGTACTTACCATAAAGACAGATCTGCATCAAGTTTTACCTCCACCACTTATTAGACAAATACCATCAGGACAAGTCAGTTCATCACCTAAAAGTTTTCCAGGTCACTTTAGCCCCTCCCCATATCCATAATGTAGGGCATCAAAGGATCCATCTTCAGAACTCTTGACAGTCTGCATAAAGTGAACTTCAATCTCAGGAAGAAACTGCTCTAGTTCTAATCCCCTAAGAACCAAGGAAGCTGTCAGGCATGAGGTGGATGGACGAGTGTGGGGATGATGATGGAGATTGAACTGTTATAGTGCAGTGCAGAGCTATTGTTCTGCAAATACTTAATTTTCATCTTTGTCATTTGGAGTTTCATCCCCACCACAGATAAGACAGAATCTCAAGTGGTTCTCATTTAAGAATGCCCCAAATAATGGAGGCCACACAAGAAAAAGTACAGTTGTGTACCTACCATAAATGTAGATGTTCGAGTGTAATCACAGTTGCAGTCATTACAATTGGGTTATCCTGCTGGCAGGCTACTTGCAGTCGGCCTGAATTCCAAAGTCTAGGTCCGGCGTCAGTTGCTGTTGCCTCCTCCCCGATGTCAGTGTGCCAGGGGTATAAAAGATGCAGCCGACGCCATTTTCTTCAGTTTTTCTTGCCCTAGATGTCAGGTGCCCCCAAAGGGTAGGCTAAAAGTATGTCTATGAAGCATGCATGCAACAAGCAACAAGTTTCCTTTCTCTACAAGCAAATACACCACATAGGTTGTATAGAATAGAGAAGTACAGATAAGGTCCAGCAAAGATAAGGGGGATGGTGGGTGGGTATCCTGGACTGCAACAGTGAATACACTAACATCTACATTTATGGTAGGTACACAACTGTACTATATTCATCGTGTTTCACTGTTGCGGTCACGACAAACTGGGTTGAATCCCAAACAAAGGTTGGGAGGCTGGAACTAAACAGAATTAGGAGCAGTTATGAGGTCCTGCAGGACTGCAGTGGCAAAGCCTGCCCTGGTTTTGGAGTAGAGTGGTAAGTGGTAGTGCTTTGTAAAAGTGTGCACTGAACTCCAGGTTGCAGCCTCTAAAATGTCCTTGGTTGGAACTCCTCTGAGGAAGGCTGCTGAAGTGGCTGCTGCTCTGGTTGAATGCGGCCTAATGCCCTTAGGCACTGATTTGCCATGTTGAGAATAGCATAAACGAATGCAGTGACTTATCCACTTTGAAATAGTCTGCTTTGAGATAACCTTTCCTTGTGATCCTGCAGCATATGCTACCAGTAATTGCTCTGTCTTTCTGAAAGCTTTGGTTCTGTCCAAGTAGAAGCGCAGTTGTCTGTGTATGTCCAAAGAATGCAGAAGTTTCTCACCCTTATTCTGTGGGTTTGGATAAAAGGTAGGCAAATGAATAGTTTGGTTGAGGGCCACATTGGACTGTACCTTAGGCATAAATGTGGAGTTTGTCCTTAGAGAAAACCTATCTGGATGGAAAATGATAAAAGGTTCCACAGCCATGAGTACCTGTAGCTCTGAGACTCTTCTTGCAGAGGTTATTGCTAGGAGCAGAGCTGTTTTCCATGATAAAAATTTTATATCAGCTGTAGTGGCTGGCTCAAAAGGAGGCAGAGTGAGTTTTTCCAAGACTTAATTGAGGTCCCATGCAGGTACTGGTGATCTCCCTGGAGGCCGTAAGTTTTTGGCTCCTCTGAGGTACTGCCTTAATATAGGATGAGAAAAAATAGGTGGCTCTGTATTGTAATGAGCTGAAATGGCAGAGGCATGAATCTTAACTGATGAAAAGGACAGGCCTTTGTCCAGCATCTCAGTTAAATATTGCAAAATCTGAGGGATATTTGGAACAAATCATGTCAATTCCTTGTGCCTGGTTCCAAGCACAGAATCTCTTCCATTTTTCTGCATAAGATTTTCTGGTACTGGGCCTCCTGGCCTCCAAGATAACATCCATCACCTGTTTAGAGAGAGTTGTGTTTTGAAAAGCTACATTATCTGCCATGCTGCCAGATTTAAGGTCCTGAGTTGTCTGCGCAGGATCTGATTGTTTTGTTGGGTCAGTAGGTGAGGAATTTGAGGTAATGTCCATGCTGGGCATTGAGTCAAGTTCCTTAGGATTGGGTACCAGTGCTGGCGGGGCCAGTCTGGGGCAATCAGTATCATTTTTGGCTTCTCTTGTCTGACCTTTAGGAGTACCTTGGGTAGGAGAGGCAGTGGGGGAAAGGCATATACTGCTAAGTTTTTCCAGCTGAAAGATAGAGCATCCATTTTCTATGCTTGCTTGTGATAAGTCCTTGTGCAGAATCTCTGTAGTTGGCAGTTGTCAGGGGAGGCAAATAAAATATGTCTGGGCATCCCCAATTCCTTATCATGTTGAAGACATGTGGATCCAGTTTCCACTCGTGGGGATCCATGAGGTTTCTGCTTAATTCGTCTGCCAGAGTATTTATCTTTCCTGGCAGGAATTGTGCTTACAGATGTACTTGGTAAGTCAATGCTGTGTCCCACAAAGTCATGGCTAGTCTGCAAAGGGGGTAGGAGTGTGTGTCTCCCTGCTTCTTTATGTACCACATGACTGTAGTACTGTCCGTCTTTATCAGTAGTTGTCCTGGATAAAGTAGGGCCTTGAAGGCTGTCAGGGCAGTTTGAACAGCTAGCATCTCTTTTTTGATTGATATGTAGATGCATTTGGATTGCGGACCATGAGCCCCGAATATATCTTCCTGCCATGTGGACCCCCCAGGCATAATCCGATGCGTCTGTTGTCAATGTCTGTCTGGCTGGGGGTATGGTGAATGGCTGCCCCTTGTTGTGGTGACAGGGCTTTGCCCACCATCTAAACTCCTGTTGCAGGCAGGGAATGAGTGTAATTATTGCTTCCAGGCTGTGGCAATGTTGAGTCCAAACACTTTTTGGATACCCTTGCAGTTTCCTCATATGCAGTCTTGCATATGGAATTAGCAGAATGCAGGATGCCATGAAGCCCAAAGCCTGCAGATTTTTTCTTGCAGTTAACTGGGTGTTTGTTGCCAACATTTTGAAATAGGTAGTCAGTTGCCTTTGTTTGTCTGGTGTGAGATAAGCTATCTGGGCAGTAGTATTTAAGCTTGCACCCAGGAATATTATCTCTTGAGAGGGTACAAGTTTTGATTTCTTTTCGTTTACTGTGTACCCTAGGCATGTTAATAATCTTTTTACAAACGCCAGATGCTGTAGTAGAATGTCCTTGTTCTCTGCTTGAATAAGGCAGTCGTCCAAGTAAGGATATATTTGTATTACTCTTTGTCTGCAAAATGCAATTACTTGTGCCAGGCATTTTGTGAAGACCCTGGGAACAGTAGATAAGCCAAAGGGCAGTAAAGAGAATTGGTAGTGCATTATGCCAGCTATGAATCTGAGGTATCTTCTGCATGATTGTCTGATTGGGACATGCAGGTATGCCTCTTTTAGGTCTAAAGTTACAAGCCAAGCCTTCTTGCCCAGCATGGGCAGAAGCTGCTGCAGAGTCAACATTTTGAATTTTGGAATATGCAGGTATGTGTTTAGAATAGTATTGGCCTCCAGACTTTGTCCTTTCTGGGCACCAAGAAAAGTCTTGAGTAAAATCCTTGTCCCTGCTCTTGCTGTGGTACTTGCTGAATGGCCCTCATGTCCATGAGGGATGAAACTTGTTTTTGTACCTCTGCCCATTGATTTTTTGGCAGGTCTGGCATACCGTTTGCCCTTGCAGGGTGTGAAAGTGGAACCTGTAACCTTGTGACACTATGTTCAAGAGCCATTTGTCCTGGGTGATTTTGTGCCAGTTTTGAGAAAAAAAGTGCTAGTTTTCCCCCTAAAGGAGCTGCCAGAAGGTAAGTGCTTGGCACTGGCAGGGGGAAGTCATTGGGACTGCTTTCTGTATGGCTATGATTTGTCTTCTCCGCTTTTGGAGGTAGAAGCACCCCATTGCTTAGACCTGTATGAGCCTTGGTGCTGGGATCTACCTCTAGGGTGTCTGTATCTGCCTCTTTGTGGCCTGTCTGACACTGGAAAGAACCAATTCTTTGTAGGCCAGTGTCTGCTAAATCTTGGAGGCTGTACCTGTAAGAAATCCTTGACCGTTTGCATAGATTTGGCTTTGTCCTCCATTTCCTTCAACACCTCTTCTGCTTTAACACCAAACAAGGTATCATGCTGTAATGGAACATCTAATAATTTTGCTTTAACATGATCAGGCAGATTTTGTTCTTTTAACCAAGCATGCCTCCTAATGACAGAACCTGTAACAGCGGCTCTGCAGGAGGCCTCCAAGGAATCAAAACCACATTGTAAATTATGCTTTCCAACTTGTTCAGCTGCATGCAATAAATCCTGCATTTCTTTATTTTCTGCACATTCAGAATTTGTCAACATATTCTGTTTAAGCAGTGACATAATGTATTGCTGATATTTAAGCATATGAAACTGACTATTTAAAGCCCTTATAGCCAAGGTAACAGAAGTGTAAATCTTTTTTCCCCATCTGTCCAGTGCCCTGGAATCTCTGTCAGAGGGGGTAGGATTTTTTGCAGTGGAAGCCTTGACCCCCCCCCCTTGGGACCCTGAGAGATGGTTTCTGGGTCAGCAGCAGGGTTAGTTTCTGGGTCAGCAGCAGGGTTTTTAAAAATAAATTTGTGGGAGTCTGGAACCCGGTAGCATCTGTCTGGCTTAACAGGAGCTGGAGGTAAGGAGTCAGGAGTCAGACTGGACTCTGAAAATACATCATCTATAATGTCTAGCACAGGGAGAATAGCCAGGGGCCTGTGCTGAGGCAGTAAAAGAAAGTTTCCAAGCCTTTTCTTAGATTCTGAATAATCTTGGCTCTCCCAGTGGAAATGCTCCCTCATGGTATGCAATGTTTCCCCAAAAGAATAATGCTCAGGAGGAGAAGCTGAGGGGATAGATTCTTCAGCATCAGAATCCTCATAAGGAGGAAGAGAGTATTCCTGATCAGAAGAGGAGTCAGATGAAATGGAAACCTGATCTGAAAATTCATATTCTACCTCTTGCCTATGCCTCTTGTCAGGAGGGGGATGAGAACCCCTGATCAAAGTAATCAGGTCTTAGGCCATTTTGAGCATCTGTTTTTTAGGCATGGAGGCCTGTCCATGGGGCTGTTGTACTCATTTCTTTGTCTTTAAAGCTGCTTTAGTCTTTGCCTTTGAAGCTGAAGTAGTTTTAACATATAAATGTGTAGGCCTGAAAACACCCTCAGAAGCCGATGCCTGCTCAGCAGCTCCGGACCCATATGAGGGAATCGTTGCTGAAGGTCCAATACCCTGAGTTTCTGTAGGCCTGGTTGACTCCACGTGGGAGTCGGTATCGGCCTGCGGCTCTAAAGTAGTGGTCGTCAAGGGCTCCGAAAGCACCTCACTGTGAACTGGCGACTGGCCTAAAAGAAGCCTCGTCGTCAGTTTTGGACCTTGGATGCCTGTCCTCTTTTTCTTTGCATTTTTTGTAAACTCCGGTAGTCGGCTGTTCCGACAGCATTACATAATTAAACCTTCTGTCAAAGTAATGAAATGCAAAATCGTACCGACGCGTAATAGTGCACTGGTTAAATCTAGCACAAAACCGACAACTAGCAATGTCGTGGTCAGGGCCTAGGCAAGGAATGCAGTAAGAATGAAAATCCTTATGAGGTATTTGCTTCCCGCAAGAAATACAATTAACTTTTTCTGACATCGGTCTGGAGCAAGAAAAAAGTTTCCCCAACGGGGTACTTAGCTTTAAATGAAGACTTCGGATCTGAAATTCGAACTTGAAAATCTCAGGAGTCGGCCAACCAACACTTGCGAACTGCTTTTGCTTCGGGCACCACGTGGCAGGAAAGACTGAAGAAAATGGCGTCGGCTGCATCTTTTATACCCCTGGCGCACTGACATCAGGGAGGAGATGACAGCAACTGACACCTGACCTAGACTTTGGAATTCAGGCCGACTGTGGGTAGCCTGCCAGCAGGATAACCCAATAGTAATGACTGCAACAGTGAAACATGATGAACATCCTAGATCTGAAGATCAGATCCAGCTTGCAATGTTTTGCAAAACTATTCAACAATGCAAACTTAGCAGCAGCACACGTCATCAACTGAAGCATTAAGGCAACTTGCAAAGTGGCCACTACGCCAATGAAAGTTGCATTTGTAAATTCCATTAACACTTACCTTTTTACTTACCCAAAATATAATGTATACTTACCATAATGTTAGGTCTTCATGATCCATGTCCATTCACTTCAATCTCAGAACTTTCTCACTCCAAGCAGGAGATTCTTTGCACCCTTAAGACTCTTCCAGGCTCTGAAATTCCTCCCCTAGCTCCCATAATGCATCATGCTTCCCTGATTCTTCAGAATGAATTTACCCTAAAGATGCTTCCAACTATTTAGCTACCACTTACTCCTTCTGGCAGTTCCTTCACATTTAATTGCAGGATGGACGCCAGTAAATGGGTGGGGTTTCTTGAAGTGACAAAGTATATCATAAAGATTTAACTTCAGGACACAACTTTTGAGCTCTTCCATGATTCTAGTCCATACACTCCAACCTCATGAAACAGAACCCACCTACAACCTCATAAACAGTACTTTGACAGGATATCATGTAGTAAAGTGGGCCTGCAGGCAGACTAACATCAAGATCATATCAAGCTTACAGTGTCTTCTAAAATTATGTAGTGAAACCCATGTATAAGTTGCAGCAATATCACCCACTGAGGAGTCCTTAAAAGAAATTCAGCAAAGTAGCCATAGCTCTAGTTGAAAGTTCTTTAGGTTCATTAAACAAGTTTTTCTTGTACGGTCATAACAAAATACTGTCCGATAGCCACATGGTACTTATGACATCTGACACTTCAGTGCAACTTAGTCAAGCAAATGAAATTAACAGCTGTTTATTTATTCTAGTATCCTTGGGGGATCAGACATCTAGGCAGAGAGAGACATTTTCCTGTGGTATATCTGGTTGGGGAAACATGGTTGTAGCGACATTCAGCTGCAGAGAAATACAGCTGTTGCAAATTTCCTGTGGGCAAAGACAAACGCACACTGCCATGCCCAGAGCTAGAAATCACCATGAGTGTCGTGCTCAGTGTACAGTACATGCTTAAGCACTGCAACAGGCAGTAGTGTGCTACAGCATGTAGGAAATCCTGCATGCTACTATACTCACATTTATGCTCAAATATACATTTCAGGCAGTGCTCTCTGGGCAGTGTGAAGGGGGTAGTGGTCCACATACACCAATTATAAAAGCACTGCCTACTGTGCACTGTATTTTTACGGACACTGACATGCCTACTAGCGAGCTTACTGCTGATGCCTGCTATACTGTCTACTGTCTCATGTTGCCTTGTGAGCCACGGACATTATTTTCCCACTGTGTATTCGGTTATTCAAGATGTTAACACGGCACCTCATTCTTCCCTATGCCCATACAGAATTCACAATAACCATATTACCCTGCAGCCAAATGTCATTTCAGCCATGTGTCCCCAAGTAAGTGTACCACAGGGAAATGTTTTGCTGCCTAGGTGCCTGAACCTATCCTTGGGTCTTAACAAAACTAACTGATAATGGACAGCTAAACAAAGAAGTAAAATTTTTCCTTTGATAAAATACTGGGAAAAGCAAACGGAGAATGTCAGCTTCATTAAAATTTGTTTTACTGCAACTAAGTTAAATTCTGGGTTTTTGCAGAGCAGTGATCTGCCTTAATAGAATATAATGTAAGGAGATTTAAAAGTAAAATGTTTGGATCCCAGAAATTCTCATCACTGAAGTTATTGAAACAAAAATAAAGTCTTGCGAGGCAAGTCCTTAATATTAACTGCAGGTGTTGGTTCAGGAGTAATGTTAATTTTTTCTAATATGAAGTTTTAGTCTCACTGGGAATGAGGTTAAGAGGAAGGCCCCCAGTCAAAAGGCCATACATACTCAGATGCTAAGGAAGATGAATTCATACCTAGATAGAAATTAGAAATGAATGCCAAGTATATATTAACTGATGAATAGTCACAGCTTTTGTAGAACATATCGGCTAAATCCTGCAGAACTGCTGACACTGGTACCAAAAATAGATTTAAGTTCTGCTCCACTGCTCACAGGAACAACTGGATATGGATCATGCCTACAAAGAGTTAGTTGCAGAAACCATGCAATTAGTCTGAGGAACTGACGGTCTTGGTGAAGCTTTCCATATGGGTGCAAAAGAGGACTTTTGTGGTTTCTCCAAGAGGTAAGGCCACAGCTAGGGAAGTAAACTTATCTGGGCCAAAACAAGGCAAGGAGTTTGACTTTAGCCTTTTTCATTTCCACTTTCTATATAATGTCATTATTATTGTAAATGGATGGGAGGTATAAAAGAAAACAAGGTGGATGTTGTAGGACCACAGTGCCCCAGGGTTTCTGTCAATGTAAAGGAAATTAGGGAGAAAAGCTGCTATGTTTGGCACTGGCAAGGGATGCAAAATGGTCACAGCAAGGTATTCTCCAGCAAAGGAAAATAGCATTCACCACCGACTGACTGAGGAATGTCCATGTGGCATCAGTAGGCAGGATAACCCATCTGTTATGACTGCAGCTGTATGCACGATGAACATCCACATTATTGAAATGGCCCATTCTGATAAACACATCCTTTCTGACATGGGGGATTGACATGAGAGCCCCTCCCCCTCCATTAATGCAGAAAACTACTTGCACGATACTGGAGTGGATGGCAATCATATCCTAAAGAATGGAGTCCTGTTGCAGCATTAGCAGGACTACCTTCATCTCCAGGAAACTGATGTATAAACGAACGTCTTGTATTGTGACCATGTCCCTAGGACCAATTGCCCCAAATTATATTCCCTCAAGCTAAGGCAAAGGAGTCTGTGATGACCATCATACTGGGCTATGAAGTATAAAGCAGCAACCCTAAAAAGGATTTTCTAGTTAAAGCCATCAATGAAGATACTAATGGCAAACTTCTGAAAAACAATCACAAGAGACACGAGGTCCAACTTCTGATTCCACAGAACTAGTCTTCTGGTTGCCTCTGCTAGGTACCAGAAGACTAGTTCTGATTCCAATGAACTAGTCTTGTGGTACCTAGCAGAGGCAAAGTACAGTTGTGTACACTTACCATAAATGTAGATGTTCGAGTGTCTTCATTGTTGTAGTCATTACATTTGGGTAATCTGCTGGCAGGTTGCCCTCAGTCGGCCTGAATAACAAAGTCTTGGGTTCTGCGTTGGTTGCTGTCTCCTCTTCCATGACGTCAGGTCGTCAAGGGTATAAAACATGCAGCCGACACCATCTTAATCAGTTTTTCTTGCCCCAGATGTCAGGTGCCCCCCAAATGGGGAGCCAAAAAAAAGAATATATATATATATATATATATATATATATATATATATATATATATATATGTATATGAAAGTAATTTAGAACACAAAAATAGTTTACTTCTAACTAAGGCTTTTGAGCATAGTGAAGGAAAGAAGACGTATAATAATAGAGAAGAAAGGGGGCTGGCGGGTGGGTAACCCGGACTGCAACAGTGAATACACTCGAACATCTACATTTATGGTAAGTGTAAACAACTGTACTACGTTTTTCGTGTTTCACTGTTGCAGTCATTACATTTGGGTAGAATCCCAAAGCTATGGATGGGAGGATGGAATTATACAGCATTAGGAGCGACTATAAGGCCCTGCAGGACAGCAGTGGCAAAGCCTGCCCTGGATTTAGAAAAGAGAGATAAATGATAATGTTTTGTGAACGTATGAACTGAGCTCCAAGTAGCAGCTTCTAGAATGTCCCTGGTAGGAACTCCTCTGAGAAAAGCTGCAGAAGTAGATGCAACCCTGGTGGAACGGGATCTGATCCCCTTGGGGACAGGTTTACCATGGTGCATGTAGCAGAAACGAATACAGTGGCTTATCCATTTTGAAATAGTCTGCTTTGAGATAGCCTTCCCCTCTGCCCCTGCAGCAAATGCTGCTAGTAGTTGCTCAGACTTTCTTAGAGATTTTGTCCTGTTTAAGTAGGATCTTAGTTGTATGTGTACTAGCCAATGAATGCAGAATCCGCTCCCCCTTGTTCTGCGGATTTGGGAAAAAAGTTGGCAGATGAATGGTCTGGTTAAGAGCCACACTGGATACCACCTTATGCATAAAAGGATTGGCCCTGAGGGCCACCCTGTCCGGATAGAAGATAATGAAAGGCTCTACTGCCATGAGAGCCTGTAGTTCTGAAATTAGCTGAAGTGACTGCTAAAGAAAGAAATGTTATGCCTGCAGTAGCAGCTGGTTCAAAAGGAGGTAGGGTGAGTTTTTCCAGCACAAAATTGAGGTCCTATGCAGGAGTTGGTGCTCTCCTGGGAGGTCTCAAGTTTCTGGCCCCTCTGATGTACTGCTTTAGCAAGGGATGAGAAAAGAGAGGAGGGCTCTGTGTTGTAATGAGCCTAGATGGCAGAGGCATAGATTTTTATAGAAGAAAAAGACAGGCCCTTGTGAAGCATCTCAGTTAAATATTGCAGAATCTGAGGAATATTGGGCATTGCTATGTTTATTCTTTGTGCTTGGTTCCACGCACAGAATCTCTTCCATTTATCAGCATAAGATTTTCTAGTACTAGGGCTTCTAGCCTCCAAAATGACATCCATCACAGGTTTTACTGAGGGATGTGATTGGTGATATTAGGTGATTAGCCAGGCTGCAAGATTCAGAGTTTGGAGCTGAGTGTGCAGAATTTGACAGCTCTGCTGAGAAATATAGATGAGGAGTCTGAGGCAAGTACCACATAGGGAGGCGTGACATATTCCTTAGAAGTGGGTGCCAGGTTTTTCCAGCTGAAGGATAGAGCATCCACTTTCCAAGCTTTTTTCTGATGAATTCTTGTGCAGAATTTGTCTAATTGGTAGTTTTGTTGAGAGGCAAAAAGATCTATGTTTGGGCTTCCCCATTTTCGTGTCAACAAGCTGAAGATTTGTGGATCCAGTTTCCATTCATGTGGGTCCATAAGATTTCTGCTTAGGTCGTCTGCCAGAGTATTTTGCTTTCTTGGCAGGAATTGAGCTTGTAGATGTATTTGGTAAGTCAAGGCTGTGTTCCACAAGGCCATGGCTAGTCCGCAAAGGGGGTAGGAGTGGGTACCCCCTGCTTGTTTATGTACCACATAACTGTGGTGTTGTCAGTCTATCAGTAGTTGTCCTGGATGAAGGAAGTCCTTGAAGGCCGTCAGAGCTTTCTGTACAGGTAGCATTTCTTTCTGGTTGATATGTAGGTGCACTTGATTTGGGCTCCATTCGCCCTGAATGCATCTCCCTGCCAGATGGGCCCCCCAAGCATAGTCTGACGAGTCTGTAGTCAGGGTTTGGGTGGCAGGGAGTAGAGTGAATGACACTCCCTAATTTTGGTGACAGGCCTCTGCCCACCAAAGGAATTCCATTTGCAGGCAAGGAATGAGAGGAATCATTGTTTCCAGACTGTGACAATGTTGACTCCATAAGCTTTTTAGGTACCATTGAAGTTTCCTCATATGCAGTCCTGCATATGGAATTAGTAGAATGCAAGATGCCATGAACCCCAAAGGCTGCAGAATTTGTCTTGCAGATAGCTGGGTTTTTGTGGCCACTTGTCTGAAGTATGTTATCAATTGAACTTGTTTGTCTGGCATGAGGTAAGCCATCTGGGCAGTTATATTCAAGCTTGCACCCAGGAATGTAATTATCTAAAAGGGTACCAGTTGTGATTTCTTTTCATTTATGGTGTACCCTAGGCATGTTAGAAGCCTTTTTACAAACGCCAGATGTTGTAGAAGAGTGTCCTTGTCCATAGGGGTAAATTTGAATGTTTGTCTGCAAAATGCAATCACTGGTGCCAGGCACTTTGTAAAGACCCTGGGTGCAGTAGATAAGCCAAAGGGCAGTGCAGAGAACTGGTAATGCAAATAGCCTGCTTTGAAGCGGAGGTATCTTCTGCAAGATTCCCTGATTGGAATATGCAGGCAAGCCTCTTTTAAGTCTAGAGTTACCAACCAGGCATTCTTGCCTAGCATAGGCAGTAGCTGTTGTAGAGTCAGCATCTTGAATTTTGGAATGTCCAGGAAAGTATTTAGAATGGATAAGTCCAGAATTGGATGCCATGATTTGTCTTTTCTGGGTACCAGGAAAAGTCTTGAATAAAAATCTTGTCCTTTTTCCTTTTCTGGTACTGGTTGAATAGTCACCATATCCATGAGGGACATGACTTGTTTCTGGGCTTCTGCCCACTGACTTGGAGGCAGATCTGGCCATTCGTTTGGAGTTGGCAACGTGTGGAAATGAAATATGTACCCCTGAGATACTATATTTAAGACTCACTTGTCCTGGGCAATTAGATGCCAATTCTGAGCATGAAGTGCTAGTTTTCCCCCAAAGGGGCTGCCAAAAGATAAGTGCTTGGAAATGGCAGAGGAAAGTAATTGAGACTGTTTACTACAGGGTGGTGCTTTGCTACTTCCTGATTTGGAGGTGGAGGCACCCCATTGTTTTGTCCTGTAAGATCCTTGTGACTGAAACCTGGAGCCCTTGGAGTATCTGGTTTTGGCCTGAGCGGCTCTGTTGGGGACTGGAAAGGACCAGTTCTTAGTAGGCCAGTGCCTACTGAACCTGGGTGGCTGCACTTGCAAGAAATCTTTTACAGTTTGCATAGATTTAGCTTTGGCTTCCATCTTTTTCAAAACTTCTTCTGCCTCATTACCAGACTGTCCTGCTGTAAAGGAGCATCCAGCAATTTAGCTTTAACATGATCAGGCAGATTTTGCTCCTTGAGCCAAGCATGCCTTATCACAGATCCAGTTACGGCGGCCCTGCAAGAGGCCTCCAAGGAATCAAAACAACATTGCAAAGTATGCTTTCCAACTTGTTCAGATGAATGCAATAAATCCTGCAACTATTTTCCACACAATCAGAAATCAACATAATTTTCTGTTTCAGTAAGACCATGACATGCTGTTGATATTTAAGCATATGAAATTGACAGTTTAAAGCCCTGATTGCCAGAGTTGCAGACGTATAAACCTTCTTACCCCATCTATCCAGCGCCCTGGAGTCTCTATCAGAAGGGGTAGGATTTTTAGCAGTAGAAGCCTTAACACCCTTGGGACCCTGAGAAATTGTTACAGGGTCAGCAGTAGGATTTTTGAAAAGAAACTTGTGGGAGTCAGGAACCCTGTAATATCTGACTGGCTTACTAGGAGCCGGCGGCAGGGAATCAGGAGCCATGCTGGATTCAGAGAAAACATCAACAATGTCTAAAACAGGAGGTATAGCCAAAGGCCTATGCTGAGGAAGACGAAGAAAATCCCTAAGCCTCATTTTGGATTCTGAAAAATCCTGACTCTCCAAATGAAAATGTTCCCTTAAGGTATGCAAAGTCTCTCCAAAAGAAAAATCCTCAGGAGGTGAAGCAGAAGGGATGGATTCTTCTGCATCAGAGTCCTCATAAGGGGGAACAGAAAATTCCTGATCAGAAGAGGAATCAGAAGAAACGGAAACCCGATCTGAAGATTCATAATCAGTGACTTGCCTAGGTCTCTTAGCAGGAGAGGGTTGGGAACCCCTGATCAAGGTAATCAAATCCTCAGCCATTTTGATCACTTGTTTTTTAGGCATGGGGCCTCAGCACGTGGCTCATGCATCGGTTTTTAGACATAGATGTTGGTTTTGGCCTTGTATTTGATGACTGTGTCGGTTTAATATACAAATCTTTAGGCCTGAAAACACCCTCAGAAGCCGGTGCCTGCTCAGCGGCTCCAGACCCATCAAAGGGAGAGACATCTGCGGGTTCAGTACTTGGGAGAATCTCGGGGCATACCAGACTCTGAATGGGTCTCGGTAGAGGCCTGTGACTAAAAAGTAGCGGGCATCAGGGGCTGCGAAAACACCTCACTGAGTACCGGCGAACCGGCAACTGGCTTAGGAGAAGCTTCGTTGTCGGTTTTGGACCTCAACGGTCTGTCTTTTTCTTTGCGTTTTTTGTGAATTCCGGTTGTCGGACTGCTAACCAACGACATTTCAGGATAGTTAAATCTTGAACCAAAGTATTTAGAAACAAAAATATACCGACGCTTAATAGTGCGTTGGTTAAATTTAGCACAAAACCGACAGCAAGGCACATTGTGGTCAGGGCCTAGGCAAGGAATACAGTACAAATGAAAATTCTTATGAGTTATTTGCTTCCCACAAGTAATACAAATATTAATGTTTACTAACAAAGATCAAATGTAAAACCAATAAAATTGTAAAACCACACAGTCCAGTCAACCTAGTGAAGCCAACCTAGTTTATTAACTTCAACAAAATAACACAAAAATAATAAAACATCGTACTAAGCGCTTTCACCCTCTAACTTCTAGGGCATCTTCAGAGTACTAAAACATAAAACAAATTCAACCCTTTATGTATAAGGTGTCATAATTAGTTAATTAATTAATTGATTAATACATCAATCTAATTAAGTTAAAGAGACTGTGGTCAACACTATAGCTAAATTGTTCTTATGGTAAACTTATATGATAATGCTCCACATAAATAGATATATGCATTAAAATATATAAAAAAAATAATATTAGTATATATATAAGGTGTATATATAAAAAAACACATGTAAGCATATGTTATTATCCATATGATTAATTCATGAAAATAAAATAAGGTAGACTATTACACAATACTGATCATATAAAATGTGATTTGTATTTTAATATACTTGAAACTGATATATGTTCATTAATGCCTGGTTGTGTACATGCGTTAAGTCGCAGTTGCCAAAGACATTCCTTGGCCTCTAATAAACTATGTTCATCACCACCTTTGTTCCTACCTTTAAACATGACATTGGTCAGGTTTTAATTAATTTAAAGCTATATTGTAGACTGCTGAATTTGAAGATGTTTTTTCATAATAATATTGAGAACATTGCTACAAATACACAATTAAAACTTAAACGTAGTAGCACATTTATACCACCTCAAAATCCTACTATATCTATCTTCGAGAGACTTTGTGAAACACAAATTAGAAGGAATCTAAGTAAAAATTTACTTGTTACATGGAATCTTACTGAATCAGAAAAATTCTGTATTAATGAATTAACTACGACTGATAGTTATAGGGTCATGAAACCAGGCAAGGGTGGTGGGGTAGTCATCATGACTAATACTGATTATTATAACAAAATGACAACTATGTTAAATGATCATTTCACTTATGATAAAGTTACAAGATATGAAATGACAAGAGCCTATACCAAAATTGATTGGCTACTATATGAATTTCTCATGGATGGTGCTATTAGTAAGGATGAATATTCTTATTTGTTTGTGGAGTTTCCTATGACGCCCTCTATTTTTGGTATTCCAAAAATACACAAAGATCCCAATAATCCACGTTTTAGACCAATAGTATCAGCCAAAGGGTCTAAAATGGAAAGTATAGCATCCTTCATAGATTTTCACTGTAAGACTACTCTTACTAAGTTGCCTTATATTTTGAAGGATTCATGGCATTGCCTTGACATAGTCTGGCAGCAAATTACCAAAATAGACTCCATTTCTGTTATGGCCACCATTGATGTGATAAATCTTTTTACAGTTATACCCCATCAACAATGTTTAGAAATGTTTGAAGCTAGTTTAGTTAATTTTAGTGACATGAATACTGCTAAATGTAAACTTATGAGAGAATTGATGGAGATAGTATTAGAAAATAACTTTATGATTATGCAAGGCGAAATTTATAGACAAAAAACAGGTGTTGCCATGGGTGCAAGATGTGCACCCATATATGCTAATCTTGTTTTAGCCGAATGGGAGAAGCGGTTTGTTTTTACATCTTCCTATTGGTCCACGATCGCTCTTTATTTAAGATTTCTGGATGATGTTCTTATTTTTTGGACAGGTGAAAGGGCTGAATTTGATGATTTTGTACAATTTTTAGGAAGCACAACTGATTTTCTTCATTTTACTAATCAAACTTTTCAAAATAGTTGCCCTTATCTCAATATCATGTTTCTTTGTTACAATAATGAAATACATTCTAATATTTATAGGAAGAAAACGTTTTCAAATTCTTTTTTACACTTCAATAGCTGCCATCCCTATTATCAAAAAAATAATCTAATTAAGGGACAAATGGTTAGGCTATCTAGATTAGTTAGTGATGACAAGGCCTTTGAATTTGAAATTGATAAATTATCGGATATGTTTTTGGACAGAGGGTATCCTAATGTTCTTATTAGTAATATTAAAAAAGAGATTTTTAATAAAAGACATTTGATGTATAACCTATTATTAAATATGGACTAGATAATGATTTTGTGAAAGATGAGAATCCTGTGAAGTATGATACCATGATTTTAACATATAATGATACTTCATATAGTATTGTCAATATTCTACGGGAGACTTGGCTTAGTGTTTTTTCCAACAATAATGAATTGTTGCACATTCTTGGTAGCTACCCCAAAATTACATTCAGTAGAGGTAGAAATTTGAAGGAAATATACGAAATGAGTACTAATAAATATAATTTTACAAAGTCTAAAATGAGTAAATGTGGGACTTGTCGTACTTGTAAGTTTATTAACAATGGTCCCTATGTAGCTGTGAACACATTTAATAGAAGAGATGTCCTGGACACTGTAATTGTAATACCAAAATGATTGTGTATTTGGCTACATGTTCATCATGCCCTGCATTTTATGTGGGCAAAACCATCCGAAAGTTAAGGGAACGTATAGTTGAACACGTTAGGGATATCAAGAAACTCAAAACAACTAGTTCACTTTTTATTCACAGCTCAAGATGCATTAATTTTAAGAGATTTTTTTTTTTATTATTGACAGGATTCCTTCCAACACATATAAAGGTGGTGATGAACATAGTTTATTAGAGGCCAAGGAATGTCTTTGGCAACTGCGACTTAACACATGTACACAACCAGGCATTAATGAACATATATCAATTTCAAGTATATTAAAATACAAATCACATTTTATATGATCAGTAACATAACACCTTATATATATATATACTAATATTTTTTTTATAGATTTCTATATTTTAATGCATATATCTATTTATGTGGAGCATTATCATATAAGTTTACCATAAGAACAATTTAGCAATAGTGTTGACCACAGCCTCTAACTTAATTAGATTGATGTATTAATCAATTAATTAACTAATTATGACATCTTATACATAAAGGGTTGAATTTGTTTTATGTTTTAGTACTCTGAAGATGCCCTAGAAGTTAGAGGGTGAAAGCGCTTAGGTACGATGTTTTATTATTTTTGTGTTATTGTGTTGATGTTAATAAACTAGGTTGGCTTCACTAGGTTGACTGGACTGTGTGGTTTTACAATTTTACTGGATTAACGTTTACTAACATCGGTAAGGAGCAAGAAAGATTTTCCCCAACAGGGTACTTACCTTTAGTTTGAAGACTTCGGTTCTGAAACTCGAAAATGAAAATTTCAGGAGTCTGCTGACCGGCACTTGCGAACTGCTTCTGCTTCGGGCACCACGCGGCAAGAAAGACCAATTAAAATGGCCTCGGCTGCATGTTTTATACCCCTGACGACCTGACGTCATGGAAGAGGAGACAGCAACCGACACAGGACCCAAGACTTTGTTATTCAGGCAGACTGAGGGCAACCTGCCAGCATATTACCCAAATGTAATGACTGCAACAGTGAAACACGAAGACCATCCAAGAAAAAATTCACTGCAATGAGACCCAATACCTTTAGACACAGAGCAGCTGTGGGTTGTCAGAAGTCAAGAGCTTGTGAATACTGGACTGAGTGTTCATAATTATGCCTACTGGTAGGCTGATCTAAGAATACCTTAAAGCTATCTGAAAAGATAGTGTTCAAGCCAGGTGTGTCATTGAACAGTTGAGCCTGATCTAGCTGCTCTAATCATTCCACTGACTATGTTGCAAAGCAGTCTCATGGACAGGCTGACATTAGCTAAGGTAGCCACATGGAAAATTAACTTCCTCTCAAAGTTCCCACGTGGCAATTTGTTCAGAGTCTTTTGGTTAAATCACACTGAAACCTGTAACGAGTTTCATGTAATTTGAAACACTAAACAGATAAAGGTGCCCAGAGAGTAAAATATGCTTTCCAAATAAAGCGCCCTGACTAACCATCTAGAAGACAAACTGAGTAGGTTTTCTCAGAGGCTTCTTTCTTTTAGACAGCAGTGACAATAATGCAGTCGACCAAAGAATGCTTACTCTAGCATTCCCAATTCTTGTGGGATGGGGGTCAAATAATCTTGGTCTGTTTAGCACAGATGCCACAACATTTGTCTGTTAAGCCCTCCACATGCCCAACAAAACCATGTGGTCAGCAGAATTAACCAGGCAGGAGGTTGATGGGCTTAAGTGGAAGACTACCTGCACAGTTCCCTCAAAGACTGGATCAGTGGTCCATAATATCCTCTCATGATTTCCACACTTTCCCCTAATGTGGGATTTTCAAAGGGGCAAGAGAGAAACTTCTCCATCTAGATCCGTATCTGGTGTGGGTGACGCTATATTGAACTGTAGGTGCTTACTCTTACCTTTCTTCTTCTGGGGAATCCACTGTGGGCTCCACGGGTATGGAAAAGGACTCTATATTGGAACCCTCTCTGTCTCTGCAGGAGCAGTCCTCCATTTCCCTACCACAATGGGAGGAAGATGACTGGCTATAATGCAGCAGAATAGCACACATCCATGGATGGAGCCAAAGATGGTGCCAATTCTAAGCAAGATCAACCAACACTCAAAGTTGCCTCTGCAGAGCTTACTGAAGTTCAGTATGGAAACACCTGGCAATAACAAGACGTGCAGACTCCCTGACATAAGCACCAGAGTATTCAACATGAATGGAAACAATGCAAATGACAGCACTGAAATAGGTTCAGTGTCGAGGTCTTGAATGTTGACCCAGTCATTACAGACAACGACCTGAGGGCAACAGAGTCAAGATCTACACCTAGTCATCAACACTAATGCCTTATGCCCTAGTATCTTTCAGCATCAACATAGTCAGTGAAGTTACTAATGCATTAGAGTCCACCAGGACCAACCTGGGATAGCAGCACTGATGAAGGAATCAGTGGAGGATTGGCTTCCCTAGCTCCTGCTTCCCCAACTCGCCACATTTCATTTGCCATGCCTAGGCACAGCACTGAGAGATGATCCCTAGTTCTTTTTGGTACGCTTTGAACGTAGTAGTAGTACTAGTAGTAGTATTTTCCTGTCAATAGTCTGCAGATACAAGTTAAATCTTTCGAATTTTCACTTCCTTCTGTCATCCGCTAACAAATTTAGTTATTAGTTCTCCTCAGCTTTAATATAGCATATTAAGTCTTGGAATTTCAGCAGAAACAAACAGTTATTGGCTGTGGAAGGTGTCTTTATTGTTTCAGAGAATTTGAATGTATTTGCTTTCTAGAGAAAACTCTCCACTGTGTGCCTGGGGGTGTACTATCTGGATGCACACTGACATCTGTGAACTGGATCAGGGAAGACAAAAACCTTACGCACTGTAGAAGTTGGAAAGAAAATGTTACCTTGAATACTTTGAAACTCAAATTCTTTGAAGAAAATGAAGAGAAAGTGAAATAATATGCTGTGCTAACATATATTTGCACTATATTCTGTTTTTACAATGTTGATATTGCGTGTACCAGTTTTTTTTTACAGTGAGGAAGAACCTAACTTGCAGCTAAAAAGGGTCAATTAACCAAGCCCACTTAACCAGTCAACAAACAAATAAAATAAAATCCCGTCTTATGTATTCTGCTCTATTCAAATAAAATCTAAATTCCCTATGCACATTCAGGCACTGAAACAGGTTAATATCCACTGTTAGCATATACAGGAAAAAATACTGGTACGTCAACTGACGGATTAATAGTTTCCATGTCCACTTTTGGCTTAAAGGAAGGATTCATCCTCAAGGGCAGTCTGTCTTTGCAAAGATGAGATGTGCAGGGTTAGCAAACAAGGTTAGGAGCTCAGAAATCCTTCTAGCTGAGGCAACAACTGGGAAGTACATTTTCTGTGATGCATATTTTATTGATTAATATTTGGTACCACAATTACATGTCATTTTACATTCTGTGCAATCCTCATGCATGGTACACTTCATTTTTCATACCCACAACTAGCCTTTAACTGTTTCTAACTTCACAGATGCTAGCCAATAAATACTGGTGCAGCACAATAATGTTCAATTCTTTTATCTGACATTTTCACACTACACAGACACTAGCTAATACATATATATGACTGTAGCCCTATGGTGTTTTTTTTTTTTTTAAATAGTCAAATGGAAGATTTAAGTTCAAAACTTTATTAAACTAAAAGTTAAGATATTTACACAGGTTTGTGTGGAGACCTCATGCATGGGGCACTTCTCGATTCCCTGGCAGTTACCCACCTTCTCAAACTAGACAAAAAGTGTACAGTTCGTACTGAGAGGTTACGATAATGTCCACTTTCCCATGACATCGTGTTTTTCTCCCTATACTCAAAAATCATCACAACTCCTTTTCCCCAGACTATTAAGATTTTTGTGACTCTCCCCCCCAAAATCAAATTTTCTTTTGCTCTTGGGTATCCTACACTGCTCTAACTTTCTTAAATTTCTCTGTCCCACTTCCAGATCCTATCCAAACAATCCTATCCATCTTTGTGCAGTTTGCTAGGTTTGTATTTTACTGTTCTCCTCTTTGTAATCTCCAACTCATTCATCAAACTTATCACCTCCTGCCTTGTTGGTGCCATATATTTCTTCCATTTTTTTTAGTTATCCCTTTTTTTGCCAGAAACAAAATCATCAATGGTAATACCTTAACATATCCTGGCAAGAATAATCTCCTGTCCAGTTTAACAAAATTTTACTTTCCCTGGCCATATACTCTTAGTTTCTAACAATCCTAAAATATATGTTTCCAGTTCCAGTCCGTTGTTTCGCCACACCTCCAACATTTTCACTGACCTCTAGGTATATTTCTGTAATACAACCAGGGTATAGAAATATTTATGGAGAGACTTACAGGCAAATATCCTAAACTTTCTCAATCTTGTAGACCTTTTAGGTATCCCACAAACATGTGCCCAATCCTCTTAATTTACTTCAGGTACATATCAACTTTTGTTGTCTGGGCAATATCTCCATCCTGTGAGCCATTTGTCTTTAATTAGGCTCTAGTTTATTCTTCCTATCAACCTAGTCCCTGAATATTTCCCCTGCTAAACTGAAATCAAAAGGCCCACTATGCTAAGTTTTACCATTCCATTTTTAGCTACCACTTCTTCGTATTAAAGATAATATAGTGAATATTCCATTATATTTGATAAGATCTCTCCCCTGATCCCACAGCGCTTATATAGTTCCTTCCAATCCATTGTCCTGTCCTCATCCTTCATTTTATCCAAAATTAACTCCTCAATGTCAGTCCATTTATTAACAGTCTCACTATTCTTCACATATGGATGTTTAGCCAGGCCTACAGGACAGACCTCAAACAGCCAATCTTGATAGATCTTGTTTTCAAACAATTTGTCTATCAAGTTATACATCTCTCCCAGTTTCTGTAATCTAGTGTCATCCCTTCTCTCGGGATTTTGTAGACAGGATTGCCAAATATTGAAATTACTCTCATTCCAGGTCACGTCCCCTGTATAAGAATTAGCATTATCCACTTTGCCAAATAGGTTGGGCCTACAACTACGAGATGCTATCTTAACTGTGCTGCACTGGAATTTTCTTAAAAGATGAGAACCCCCCCCCCCCCCAGTACCCAGTCATCCAATTACAGAAACATCCTTTGTCATTTAACCTTTTGGTCTTTTCATTTCATATACAGTCCATTACTTTTTCACAGAATTTCCATCTAACATTTTCATATTAGTTTACAATCCACATACAAGAATGCTGACAATCAGTAAATATAAAAAACAAAAATACAGTATAACCACATTTCAACTACCATACAAAAACTTCAATATTTATACAAAACTTTATAATTTTCTTGAATTGCATGTCCTCAAAAAACAACTATTTACATTTAGTAAATTACTTCCACTGCACTCCTGGTGCTTCTCCCACTCATTTTTCTTAGGTCAAAAGATCCAAGTATCTTACAACACACATTACAGAGGACATATTTTACTGATTATTCATCACTTATTCCTCAAGTGTTTACAAAGATGCATCCCAAAAACTACTGATAATTAACCTACTTCTACTCTGATCACCCTGTTCTAGCTTCCTTTACCTTATCACATTCAGAACTTCTATCACCTCTCTCAATGCAGGACTTTACTTCCTAGTAACACAGCCTTCTTTACTGCTAGCTTCAAGAATATGATTACCATAGGGTTGGAGGCAAGAATTAAGGTAGGAGGATTCCTCTCTGACGAGCTGTACTTAAAAAGAAGAACGAGGCATGGGAATCCTCTTTCCCCATTATTTATTTTATATTTAGAACCCCTGGCAAAAAACAAAAGCCTTTCAATTTCAAGGAAATAACAGTATGTTCCTCAAAGATTACCTTTACTAGCAAATTATATTACTTTATATTTGATAAATACAAAAAAAGAACATTTTACTGTTGTGGGATATATTAAGATAGTTTCACGTCTTTTCTGGATATAAAATTAAGGAAGAAGATAAACAAAGGCTATAGCGGTAAACTCCATACCTACACATGACTTGGGTCAGCAGTATCCATATTTATGGAGAGATAAGATGAATTATTTCAATGCCTGGATTAGAAAGGGTTACGTTATGGTAGCTAAAGATAGGTGGGAAGAGACTAAACAAAAGATCATTCAAAAACTAAAGAAACTGGAAGCTCTTGATTATGGATATGGATAGTAAGATACAAGCACTGAATGTTTAGCCCCCTTAATTTTATATATAGGTCAGACATATTTTTGTCAAGGTATCTAATAAAGAGTTGAAGAAATTTATTTGGGAGGGGAAGAGTTAAGTGCGACAAGTCAATTCTCCCCATAGAACAAGAGGTATGCAGCTAAGGCTCATATACATAACACAAGCAGAAGATTGTAAATTAAAGTGCAAGAAAATAATGAAGAAATGAGAGTAGGATTCAAGAAATAAGGAGAGAGTAGGATTTTAGATGGAAGTCCTTAAGGAGAATCGTAACAGCCATACAAAACATTATACAGAAAATTTTATAATACAAAAATATCAAAACAAAGAGGAAAAGCAGAAAAGAGGATTAGTAATGGAGAAGTTAAAGAAAGAGAAATGGAGGTTATGGATTATCTGCAAAGTGAAGGATTTAGTGTAGAAAATTTAACTTGGATAACACAACAGAACAGAGCAACAGAAACCCAAATCAAAGAGAAACCAGTGGAGCAGGAAGCATCTAATCAGTTGACATAAGAAGATACTTTGAAGCCTCCCAAAGGAAACGGGTACAAAGACTCAGTTGGAGCTATACAGCAAGGAAAAGAACAGGAAACTGTGGTAAGTCTTGACACAGTCAATACCGTGGAGTGACAGGTCAGTGAGTTCCCAAATGAAAAAGCAACAGATGACACAGGGTGAAACTAAAGGGAACATGACACAGGAAGAAGTTCTAGAACTTTCTATAGATTGCCTGCAAGAAATGGGAAACAAAGAATGTGCCCTTAGTTTATAAGAAAATGATCCAAGAGAAGAGTTGCTTGATTTAATAGAGATGGACAGACATATTAAGATCAATGAAAAAATACACTGCAGAAGGTCAATAAAACCCCAAAAGTTAGAAATTTGATAAAACAAATGAACACAATAATTAGGACTGTCCACAGCGATTCATGAGATATAACCAAAGTAAAGAGGATACATTACTGTGCAGCCAAATTAATAACAGATAAAAGTTCTACCACAAGAACAATTAAGGGAAAGGACGGGGAGAAATCGAATGCCATCATGGCAATATCGAACAGAGAAAACTATACAGCGATTAAGACAAGTGTCACTGTTAGAAGAGTATAGAAAAGGAAACAGAACAAACATACTCAAAGAAAGACATGATAAAAGCAATACGCATTATTACAACGCATCAGGATTTATCATGCAAAATAACAAATCAACTAAAAATATCAGCAAAGGCGGAAAAACATAGAAGACACAGATAAATATAAAGGAAAGCACAAAATAAGCAATTTATTGATGATGCAAAAAGGTTTTATACAGAATTGGGAAACAGGGTAAAAGAAATTAAAAGACCACCAAAAAAGAAGAAATAGATATATTTTGGAGAAGTATTTATGAAGATCCTGTGGAACATAAAGATGCTAAATGGATAGAAGTAGTAAAAGAAAGAAGTTGTCAAAATGTACAGGATATGAAATGGGATGAAGTAATAGCCATAGAGATTGAAACAAAGTTAAGAAAAGGCTATAACTGGAAAACCCCAGGCCCAGATGTAGTACCTAACGTCTGGCTAAAAGCATTAACATCTTTGCAGAAAGATTTAGCTAAGAGTAAGAACTATTTACATCCACACCCCAAACAAACAGGAAAAACAATGCTCCTACTTAAGAGTGAACCTACAAGCTACCCTAAAAATTATAAGGCCAATAATTTACCTTCCGATGACATATGAACTATATTACTGGAATTGATGCAGACCGAGTTTATAGTCATTTAGATTAAAACTCAATTTTGGCAATAGAACAAAACGATAAAAGAAACCCATATGGAACAAAGGATCATTTGTTGTTAAACATACATCCAAACTCACAACAAAATGTAATAACTTCACAAAAAATAAAAATAAAAAAATAAAAATGGTCCAGGCCACCAATAAGGGCAATAAACTTTTATAAAAATACACAGATGAGCGCTTTCGTCTTGAGGCATGACTTCTTCAGATAAAATAGCACAAGTGCTACACATAGCTTATATAGCTATCACAATTACTGTCAATTAAAATTTAAAGCACCACACCCAATTAGTAAAGCATATGGGTTAAAATATACGAAATGTATGTACATATACATTCGTGTATGACACTATACCATCTTATAATACAACATGTTAAATACAGCAATATACAAATATACTAGCAAAAAATGTTTCCCTTACTTACTTCTAAAGGAGTATATATGAAGGAATATTCAAACTCTGACTGCTTTAGCTGTCAACACTGGTTTGATACTAACATATTCATTAAGACCAGGTGGAATATTTGCCTTCAACCTCAACTGCCATTTCAGTTCTCTATTTAACAATATGTTTTTCATATCACCACCCCTAAGATTGTTTTTAATAACATCAATAATGCCAAATTTAAAACCACAAAAGGATGAACAAGAAACTGAATGCTTGAACAAGGCACTAGTGTCTTTTCCAGTCTGTATGTCGTACATGTGCTCATACATTCTATTTTTCAGTGCTCTTTCTGTTTTTCCTATATAGAATGCAGAGCACTTCACACATACGGCCAGGTAAACTAACATCTTGGTGTTGCAATTACCTCTACAAAATTTTACAACACTATTAAGTCAATTGTTCAAACATATACAATCATCCTTTAAAATGTAAGGACATTGACTACACTTGCAACAAGAACTCGTGGCCTTTTTTATTATTTTAACATTACTATCCACATTTTCAAACATCCTTTTGAAGTTTTTTCCTGTGCTAAAAATGAAAGTGGGTTTGGGCCCTACAATATTGTACAAATCCTTATTAGTTTTGAGCACACTCCAATTAGCTCTGACTATATGGGTAAAAATGTCTGAAAACAAACTGAACTCCGTGCCACAGGCCCCATGAAAATTTTTATCTGTGTTTTGTTTCACCACAGTAATAAAAGGTTGACCCAGCAATGCCTTGCATTTCTACCCCAACCAATATATACTTCATCCAATACCTGATATACTAATTATCTGGGGTACCCCCTTTCTAAAAATTTTTTACCCAAAAAAAAAATTCTCCCATTAAGTCATTAAATTCAGAAGTCATCCTAGCTACTCTTACTGCTTGCCCTTTAATAAGACTTTTTTTGAAATAAAGGATGGTGGCTAGCATAATGCAGGTAGCTGTTACACCAGGTGTTTTTACGATAAATCCTGGACTTAAATCCTTTGTGGGTTTTAGAAATAGTGATATCAAGATAATTCACACTAACATCACAACATGTGTGTGCAAACGTGAGAAAACTAGTACTAGTGTTCAAATGTTGTATAAACAACTCCAAGCTGTCCATAGTCCCTTCCCATAACACAAAAATATTGTCAAGAAATCTTAAATATAACCTAATATTTTCTTGGAAAGGGCTATTGAACACGTTCCTGTTCTCCCATTCTAACATCACTAAATTCGCATACACGGGGGCAAAAGCTGCCCCCATAGCTACCCCACTAACCTGCTAAAAATACTCTCCCTGAAAGCCTATATAATTGTTATCAAGTATGACCTCCATAAGCTCCAATATTAAGAAAATGTGATCTTTAGATAAAGATGAATATTTGTTAACAGTGTCACTGAAAAGCTCATGCCCTTCACGACGTGGAATGCAGGTAAATGAATCCTTAACATCAATAGTAAGAAAACTACAATTTTCACTGCACAAGTCATTAGTCAATTTACTAAGAAATTCCCAAGAATCCTTAATAAGATGTTTAGTTTTGACTACTATTTCTTTAGTAAAATGATCAACATATACTGCTAAAGGATGAGTTTTAGAGTTTCTAGCAGATACAATAGGCCTAAAAGGAGGTTCTGTTATAGATTTATGTACTTTGGGAACCTCAAAAAAGTTTGGAATTATAGGATTCAGTTGTCTCAAATACTGATAATAAAACCTATCTATTCTGTTTTCTGCCAAATATTCCTCCAAAAGAGAATCAATTCTCCTATAGGCAATATAAAGTGCAGAAATGTGCTTAGTTTTCTGCTTCTTTTTTAACCTGACATCAGTCTGATGGAAAGTGGAGTGACCCAATGTAGGCCTGCAGTCAGTAACATTAGTTAGAGTATCCTCCCTGACTAATACCCGAGGGATACCCCCACGGCCTTCCGAAATAATTAGCCTTGGATCCCCTTGACCGTCCAATGCGGATATCTGCATGGCCCTCGGGGATGTTTCTAAGGCGGATTCCTTGACAACATCCAATGCAGTACCTGCTGAAGAACCCGAACCAACCTCTGGATGGACCTCTGGGTCTCCATCGACCTTGAGACACAGAGGTAGAAGGCACAGCTGAAGATTCAGGCCCAGGCTTCCTGGCCTTCCTCCAACACAGACGTACCCTCCATAAAATCCATAGGTAACTGCTTCAATCACAGATTTTCTAAATAAAGCTTAAGGGATGAAAGATGGCTACACAAAATCTTAGGGAGGAAGGCCTAGCAAATACAATGTAGGCCCCCCCAAAAAAAGACACAGTTTGTAGCTATCCTTATATGGAATCTGTCTCCCACAATGGCACTTGCTACTGCTTTCTGTTGTGAGGGTTTCTTGTCATCCAGGAAGCAAGAGAAAAACAGAAAAACCCAATGGAAACCTGAAAACTGGACCAAAAGCAAACTACTAGGGCGAACAGATCCAATGATAGATGGTGGTGTTTGGACTGTGGCTGAGAAGTTCTGAAGATTGTATGTGCGGACGTCACTTTTTTGGCCGACGTACACCGAAGACATTCATGCAATGTCTCGCATACTAGCAGTAATTAAAAGCTCTAGTATACTGGCTGGACTTCAGGTCACCCAGAGTGGAGAATCCTCCATGAAAAGAATAATACAATATTAGAATAGAAGGACATCTGGAGATAGAGGCCAGCTGTTCTTTAATGCTAGAAAAGCTAAAACCTTCTGCATACAATGTTGACAAGAAGCACAGTACCTCAGAAATGGGAGCAGAGATAGGGTCCACATTCTGAACAGTAGCACAAACGGAAGATAGTTTCCATTTAGTTCTGTTGACCTTTCAAACAGATTGTTTCTAAGAGACTGACAAGATGTGGATGACTGTCTTAGACAAGGAAAAGTCCTTGGTCATTACAGCAATTGAGACACCATGCAGTAAGCTCAAAATTGAGAAGACCTGGGTGAGCCTGCCGGGAGAGGTGACAAGGATGATCTAATTTCAGGTCTAGAAGCCAGGGGGGGCTTCTTCGGGTGAGGTCTGAGCAGGGGAAATCCAAACTGGACTTTGTTACAGTGGGGTAATGAAAATCACAGTCTATTTGTCTATAGATGCTTTCTGAGGGAACTTGGTTGAGGGGGAACTGGTGGAAAAGCATTTGGAAGACCAGAAGACCACTGATAGACTACAGTGTCTTGTGGCCACTGCCTTCTTACCCTAAGAAGAGCAAAGTAGCAGTTGCTGCATTTGGTGCTGGAGGGAGAAGCAAACAGGCCACAGCAAAGCCTGCCCTAGACATCAAATATCTATGGAGCCAACGAAGGATTGAAGGACCAACCACTTATTAGGCTTCAAAGGAGTGCTACTAAGCTTGTCTGCTAGGTAGTCTACTTAACTGGAATGTGCGTTGCAATTAGAAAGTGATACAAATTCAAAGACCACTACTATATGCTCACAGCTTCTCTGCAAAAGGTAGAATTTCATTCCTCTCCGTTTGCTGATGTACCAAGCCACTTGCATACTGTTTGTCTGGACAGAACTCACACCTTGGGGAGGAGGTACTAGAATTCCTGCAACACTAGCAGGACTGCTTTCATCTCTAGGATACTGACGTGAAAGTTGGCCTCTTTTTGCAAACACACTACTTGCACCATCCATGCCTCGAAATGTCCCCCACTCAGAGCAGAAGTGACTGTGGTAAATACTGCTGCTGAGGGCTGTAATAAAAACGGTCTGCCTAGAATATCTAGGGAGTTCAGCCACCAGTTTAAGTGTGTTTTGCTTTTTGGGAATTAAATGAATTGGAAGTGACAGTCTAATAACTGGGACCACTGTGCCGAGAGTAACCCCTGGAAAATCCTCATGTGAAAGTGGGCATGGAAGCACACTACCAGAGAAGCTGCAATGAGCCTAGTGCTTTGAGAATCAGATATGTCAGCAGGGAGTGTTGTAGTAGATAGTGTACAGTTGTTCTGAAACAATTTTTTGCAGGTAGACGTAGGAGACGAAGTTATATACTCACCATAATGTTCCATCTTTGTTGTCCATTTTCATTCTTCCTCAACTGATGGGTTCGGATCCGAACCATTGGCACAGACTCAGCAGTTGCAAAAACTTGTGGCAACTTAGAACTCACGAGCTTCCCTCTTACCCAGAATGCACCAACCCCAATTACCTCAGATCTTGTTTGCTAGCTACAGTATAAAGAAATATTTCTTATACAAAATAGACATAAAAGTAACAATAGAAAAAAAAGGCTAGACAAGGCTATAGCTGGAGCTTTGTTATGCTTGGAGTACACAAATTCTTTTATAGCCACTCACTCTTCCAGAAAAAGCATAAGGATAGGGGGTTGATAGGTGGGGAGTTGAGGAAGAATGAAAATGGACAACACAGATGGAATGTTATGGTGAGTACATAACTTCTTTATCTGATGCTGTCAATTTCATTCTGTCCTCAACTGATGGGACAGAGCCCTCCGATATCTAAATCCCAGGGTGGACTCAAGGTAGGATATTCCTAAGCATCACTGATCCAAATGATGCTCTACCTCTGGATACCAAATCCAATTTGTAATGAGTGATGAAAGCATGGGGGGGGGGGCAAGTCACTGCTGCACATATTTCATCCACTGAAGCTCTTAAATGAAAAACTGATTAAGTTGCTACAGACCTGGTTGGATGAGCATGAATTTGCTTTGGTAAAGGCATATCCAATCTGTTGTAAATAAAGGAGATGCAGCCAGTAAACCATCTGGCTTAGAGTGACTGGTTTATCCAGTTTCACATCAGCAAATGAAACAATAATTGATCTGTAGTTCTGATGTCCTTTGTTCTATGTAAATAGAAATGCAGGTGCCTATGAACATCCAATAAATGTAACAAATATTCGTCCTTGTTTAAATAATTTGGAAAGAAAACTGGTAAACTGATGGACTGGTTAATATTAGATTGATACTATTTTGGGTAAAAATGATGCATTCGTTCGTACCGTAACAATCTTTATGAAAAATTAGATATGGGTGTTTCACAGATGAGGCTTGCATTTCGGAAACTCATCTGGGTGAAGTAATGGTCCCCAAAAATACATTTTTCCAAGAAAGAAATTTAAGATCACAGTCATGAGCAGGTTCAAAAGGTGGATGGAACCAAGGTTTGCAGTACCAGATTTAGATCCCATGGAGGATTAGGATCTTTAAACGGAGGTCTTAATAGACGTGTGCCTCAAAAGGTTTTACAAAGTTTATGAGAAGTGAGCAAGGAACCATCAAATCCAATATGGAAATTAGAAATTGCTGTTAAATGAACTGTAACTTTTGAACTGGATCATTGATTAAAAAGTAGCATTAAGAATTCAAGACTGCTATGAAATCGGGGCAGAAAGGGGTTGTACATGTTATTGACGTGTCCAGTGAATAAATCTTTTCCATTTACTAGCATAAAGTTTAATTGTAGATGGTTTAAGGGAAGATAAAATCTGACAAATAGGAGACTACAGTATAAGTTGTCTGGCTATTATTGGAAATGGAGAAACCAAGCTCTCAGCTTGAGACTGGGGAGGTCCAGATGTATCACACCTGTTTGAAGAGACAGCAGACCTGGAGATGAATAGAGAGTCTAAAATTGATGCATTGAATGAGGCCCCAAAAAGGGGAACCAAATCTGTTAAGGCCAAAAAAAAAGTGCAAAGAGGATGACTTTGCTTTTCAACATGGCAACTCTGTATGAATTTTGGAATCAAAGGAATTGGGGGATAAGCATAAGTAAGCTGGGAGGGGACAGCCATGGAGAACAGCATCCCTCAGGGATTCCCCCTGCAGGGGGATTAAGGCAAAGTAGCTGCTGCACCTGTTGTTCAGGGGAGATGCAAAAAGACTGCAGCAAGACTGGCCCCACTGTCGGAAAATCAATTCCACCACATTCTTGTTGACAACTCGTGAGGTAGTAGGATATACCTGCTCAGTCAAACAGACTGGACTGCCCCGGAATATGCGTTGCTATAAGAAAGCTGCTGGAAGAGATCGCTTATTGCCAAACCCTGAATGCTTCTTGACACAGGGGGGTAAAGATCTGGTTCCTCCTTGTTTATTGATGTATCAAACCACTGACGTTCTCTGTTTGCATCACAATCGCTCCTGAAGGGAGAGCATTTTGAAAGGCCTGCAGTGCTGGAAGCACTGCTCTCAACTCTAGAACAGTGATGTGCAAATTGGACTCTTCGGGGGACCATGTGCCTTGGACGGCCTTCATCAGGTAAAGCCCCACCACAGCTGGGAAGCATATGTGTTCACAAAGGTCTTGGGCTCAAAGGGGACAAATAAATGGCCTTGTAGAACCTCTTCTGACTGAACCCATCACATTAGATCACTCTTGCATATATTTGGCGATCAGTACTGGAGCAGATAAAGGAAGATGGAGTATTGACCATTGCGAGGCCAGCATCCATTGAAGAATTCTCATATGAAATCTGGCTAAGGATAGTAATTTTACTGCTGCTGCCAATGACCCTAAAGCTTGAAGGACCAAGTGGGCTGGGACTCTGGTACTGCAAATTACCTTTTTCACTTCTGATCTTATTGTTTGAACTCTAGGGAGGGGAAGTGAGGCCTATAGTTGATTTTGTATTGAGCAATGCTCCTATTAACACTAGCCTTTGACTTGGTTCTAGATACGACTTTTCGTAGTTTATGGTTATTCCTTGTATGGCACATGTCTGGATCACTTTTTCTCTTGCAAAAATGAGCTGATGCCTGGTCGGGACAGAGATGAGCCAGTCATACAAGTATGGAAATATGCCCAATCCATGCAGTCTCAAGTGAGCTACTGCTACTATACTGCCATGCATTTGGTAAAACATCCTGGGGGCTGTCGTGAGACAAAAACGCAGAAATCTAAACTGGTAGTGTCTGGCTCTCAGATGGAAGCACAAGAATGTTCTGGATCTCCTATTCACCATTATATGATAGCATGCATCCTGAAGATCTACTGAGTACATCAAATTGTCCTTTACCAAAAACAAAGTATGTACTGAACCATGACCATCCGGAACTTGGTCTTTTGAACGGATCTGCTTAAGATGATGAGATCCAGAACTGGTCTCCAGTCCCGTTTTCTTTGGAACTAAAAATAATCTTGAGTAAGTTCCGGATTCTATCTGGTCTGGGGGGACCTTTTGGATGACTTTTTTTCTAGCAGCTTAAGAATTTGAATTGCGGTTTGTTCCCTCTGACTGGGTGGAACACAGGGGAAATTTCTTGAATTAGGAGGATAAAAGAAAAATGGTATTATATAACCTCTGGAAAAAATAGTCTGCACCCAAGTATCTGTTACTTCTAGCTAGAAGTTCTGGTGTAGGGAGAAATGACCCCCAAATGCCTCCAGAGAGGGACAATTGGGTCTCCTTTCAGGAGCACTGAAAAGGTTTACCAAAGAACGAATCTCTCAACTCTTGGTTCTGTGGACCACCTCTGCCGCAGGGGCGACTGTCTACTGTTACAGTTCCCCCTCTGACTCTGGGGAATTTCCTCCAAGTGTGTCCTGGAAAGATCATTGGGATTTTTTTGAACCACATTTTACCCCCCACCACCATGATAATTCCTTGAAAAGGCTATTTTGGGTGGGGGGGGGGATGTATGCCCCATGGCAGAAAGACTTTCTATCCTTCGCACACCTGGACAATGAGTCTTTAACCTTGGAGCTAAACAGAGACATGCCGTCAAAAGGAGCATGGAGGAATGAAGACTTAAAAATCACATATGCGCATCCAGGCATGTCTCATAATGACAACACCTGAAGCCACTGCCCTTGAGGTTCCGTCTGTTACATTAGAAATGAGCCTCATGCAGGAGTTGGACATTGATTGTGGGGTAGCCAAGTGAGAGCTGACCGATGCTTTCACTTTTTCAGAAAAGGATCTTGAGAAGGTACATGAAAGCTCCCTAATCAGGTCCCTCTGCGGACTTCTGAAAATATGCCAAACAGTTCAGTGACTTTAAGGTGAAGGTCGCTGAAGCACAGACCTGCTTCCCGGATCTGTCCATCGTCCAAAACTCCATGTTGGGGGAATGAACAAAGTAACTTTCTTCCGCAAGTTCCTTCTTGGTGGCCGCCCAAAAATGATAATCTTCTGGAGCTGTCATGATTTTATCCGGCTTCTGGAAAATGGCTCTATCGTGTCTGGATCCTGCCATGCCAGCCACAACATCAAGTTAATGAGCTCGTTGGCGGGTGGGGTCATCCACGATGTAGATGGGCCGGTACCGTGACCATGGGGACCCTTCACCCTCATCAAAATCCATCTTTGGTGACAAACTCAGAGGAATAAAAATACTTCCTCTTGCATGTTCTCTTCTTGGGAACCTCCTCAGTGGAGTACTCTGGAGAGATGTCAGAAGTGGGGATATCCTGAAGGGAAACCTGGGGTCTCAGTAATGGCTGTCCCTGTGGAGAGGATTAGTTGAAACTCCAGATGCAGAGATGGTACAGATGCAGACAGATGATCCAATGGGGTAGGCGCTGTCTGAATCAGTTCTCTCTCCATGACTGCAAAGGTGGAACACCTCGCAATGAGGAATAGGAACCTGGATCCGAGCTGGCACGTCTCTGATTCACAGACTCACCCTGCACAGAGGACAGTCCTCCTGAGGCTGAAGCCGGTGCTGAACTGACCACTGCCAAGATTCCAAAGTACAGAGATGGCTCCAAAACCCTTGCAGTCGAGTGAAGCACCTTTGACCCAACAACGGAGAACTGTCTCAGAGCTCTCTGGATCAGAGGATAAAAGGATTCTCAGATCCAAAGGAGATGGGCCCAGATGATTCGGATCGGAGGGCTCAAAGACCTTGAAAAAAAGAAAGAGTCAGAGGAGGAACTGGCAATGGTGGAGTGACCCAAAGGGGCAGGATCTGGAAGGATAACTGACTGCCTCTGCTAGAGAGAATTTTTCACACCAACCTCGCCACGTTGTCTTCCGTAAGGCTTCTGGAACAGCGAGTGGACATGCCTGAAGGAGATCTTGACCTCTCTAAGAAGGGGGAAGAAACGCGGGGGGAGGCCTCGGTCCGCTAAGGGGGAGTATTTTCTTCTTGGTAAAATTACCACATCATCTCGTCTTTGTGCTGGGTACAAGGAGGTCTGCTCTGAGAGATGTTTAAATTTCAAGCTTTTCAGATCTGAAGAGACAGTTGGATCCAATAATTGCTTCTTCACGTCTCGGATCAGAGGATGAAGTTGGAAGATTTTGGCCTTTTCTTTTTCAGATCCGAAGGAACTGATGGATCTGAAACAGATCGTTTTTAAGGACTTCTCCGAAGACTTAGAAGATGCAGCTGATGTGCTTGGAGAAGTGGGAGATATCTTCCTTGATTTTTCTTTTGAATCTCCAGGTAAAGCGTCGCTAAAGGAGGATGGAATTAATCCCTTCAGTATTAATTTGTTCTTGCGTACAACAAATTGGAACAGTTCTCTCGGAGATGAAGTGGTCCAAGACAGTATATGCAAAGCATGCAAGTGTCAGAAAAATAGATTTTTTTAACACACTTCTTAAAGCCCGCTGGGCTTTTATCTTTTCCAACATCTTAATAAGCAAACTCTAAAAACTACATAACACACGCCAAAAACTGTAACCTTAAGTTTAAACTATTTTAAACTCTAACTTGTCAAACAAGTTATGTTAGCCTATAAATTTTTTTTTTTTTTTTTAACGTATTGGTTTAGGCTGCTGAGATCTAGAATTGGCCTAAGATTCTTAACTGCTCTTTTTTGAAAGAGGACAGAAATGGCCTTTTCAGCCACTTGGTACTGTCCTTTTCTTTATCTCTGTCATTTCTTTTGTCACCTTCCTGAGAAGTTTGGGGAACATCTGGTAGTGGCAGAGTTGAAAAGAAATGGTACTGTTTTTGGATTCTCTCTCTCTTACCCATTTGTGCTGCATGACTGTGGTCAGCCATGCATGGCGAGACAGACAGAAAGAGACAGAGATAAAGAGAAAGAGTGGGGAGAGGGACAATGAGAGCAAGA